>NC_141044.1:38702500-38862500 GCF_052040795.2 Danio rerio
AATACAGTAAAAAAGTTATATATTGTTCAAATTTTAAATATTTGTTCCTGAGAAATATAATATTCTGTATAATCTAATAAACTTGGTTCTCAAATAAAAATCTTTTCATTATTATTTTGAATGTTTATTCGCTGTTTCAGCAGCATTAAAATCGTATTAATCCATGAGATATAAACAAACTATTGGTAAAAAAGAACCAAATAAACAGCAAATACCCTTCTGAAAGCACCATCTTGCTAATTCATGAGTGGCCGCAACAAGTCCGAAAGTTTTCTTAATGCTAAAGTGGAACCACAACAGAAGCGATTCACACTGTGTTTCTGCATGGCTGAAATAAGAGCCGTCGGGATCCAGCATGTGTCGCCTCTATCTTTAACTTTCAGCAAGCGACACACACATTCTTGCAGGACTTAGACGTCTGGTTCGGCTCCGGTTGCGAATCTGTCTCCACTGGGAGACCCGGGCCTGTACAAAGGAGTTGTTTGGACTTTAAAGACTCTCTGTGTGAAATGATTAGGCAAAATGATGAGGCTACGCAAGAACGGCTCGCAAGAGAAGACTGTAATTCAAGCCCTCTAATGGGACATTTCGAGAGAGATCCCATATTTCACACAGTCAGTCTTCTAATCTTTCTCTTTCTCCTTTTATTGTGGCTCTGGGATCTCCAGGCCTATAAATATCTTTTTGGACAGTCGGTGGCATCCAGGCATTTTGAGCTTGGCGATTTTTTTTCTGTCACTCTCTGAAGGTGATTTATTTAGTAGGTTAAATAAAAAAACATGAAATTGTGCTTTTTGCCCTTGGAAGTCGGTCAGCATATTAAACTGTACAGATCAGGCCTGGAGGACAAACTCATGTTCTACATACAGTACAGTAAAGCAGCTGTCCGGAGTATGTTCATCCAGTAATTAGCACAGGATTACTCGTGTTAAAGCATCTGTGGGAGTAACTGATAGCAGCTAAAGCTGATGCCTTTTTCCATAAACCACATAATGCATCTGTTTGAGCAACGCCTTTGCTATATGTCCCGGATGAAGCTGACATTAATACACTATACACTGTCTATACAATCAATTTGTATTGGGACAACAAGAAGGAATTGGTTTGTTTACAAATTTAAGTTGATTGAACATGAAACAATTAAGTTGCCCAAAAAAAACAACAACAACAACAACAATTGTGTTGTAATAGCTTATTATAAATAAGTAGTTTAAACAAACACCGACACACATTTAGCCATCGGCAGTAAATTTACCTGCAGATCTGAACTAAACAGCAAGAATGCACAGCTAAAAGTTCATCTAAATTGCTGTAAGAACCCTCTTCTTGCTGTAATAATCCTCTTCTTTCTAATTCAGAGTCTATACAAGAATCAAAAATACCTTTTAAGACCTTCTTTAATTTTCCTTACATTGTAATACCTTACAACCACTTTTCAACCAGTAACACTGGCGAGATTTTAACTTACAGTTTATTTAATTCAATTCAATTCAGCTTTATTTGTATAGCGCTTTTACAATGTAGATTGTGTCAAAGCAGCTTCACATAAATGGTCATAGTAACTAGAACAGTGTGGTTCAGGTTTTAGTGTTTAAGTTCAGTTCAGTTCAGTTTAGCTCAGTTCAGTGTGATTTAATCATTACTGAGAGTTCAAACACTGAAGAGCAAATTCATCGATGCGTAGCTCTACCAATCCTGAACCATGCGAGGCAGTGGCGACAGTGGAGAGGGAAAAAAACTTCATAATTATTATATAACTAAATATTAATGTAAGAAACTAATCCAAAACTAAAACATCATTCATATGCTGAATAAAAATCTATTAAATCTAGCTAATTCTGCAGGTTGGTGCCTATAGAACTGCAGATATAATGGTGTGATGTCAAATCTAGGATTTCATTAATTTCATAAACTGCACAGCATCCTGAAATTCGTTGATTTAATTCAGGCAAACTTTGGCATATATCCATACACTGCATAATCAAAAATGATATCAAATTTAATACCTTGCAAAATTGCATTTTAGACTTTTTAATACTTTTTAAGGACCTTAAATTTCTCCACATTGCTTTATCAACTTTTAATACCCTTTAAGACCCCGCAGACACCCTGTAATTCATGAGTTTTAATGAAGCTTTTTGTTAAGTCGAAACATCAAAAATAACGCATATATTAAATCTTAAAACAGCATTAACATGAGCATGATCCAATGGCCATTGATTTTATGAGGTTTGCTGATTTTTTGTCTTTAAATGTCTCTTACCAAGATGACGCTCATTTTATTACACAATACAATGAAAACAGGCCAACACTTCGATTTGTGTTGGGACTACAAAAAGGAATTAAGTTGTTTTTACAAATTTAAGTTGATTGAACATAAAACAATTAAGTTGCCCCCCCCCCAAAAAAAGAAAATAAAAAAACAATTGTGTTGTAACAGCTTATTTCAAATAAGTAGTTTAAACAAACACCGGCACACATTTAGCCATCGACAGTAAATTCACCTGCAGATCTGAACTAAACACCAAGAATGCACAGCTAAAAGATTCATCCATCCAAATTGCTGTAATAACCCTCTTCTTGCTGTAATAATCCTCTTCTTTATAATTCAGAGTATACAGGAATCAGAAAGTACCTTTTAAGACCTTCTTTAAGTTTCCTTACATTTTAATACCTTACAACCATTTTTCAACCAGTAACACTGGCGAGATTTTAAATAACAGTATATTTACTAAATATTAATGTAAGAAATTAATCCAAAACTAAAACATTATTCATATGCTGAATAAAAATCTATTAAATCTAGCTAATTCTGCAGGTTGGCGCATATAGAACTGCGGAAATAATGGTGTTGCCTTGGTTACTGCAGTAAACAAAGCAGCATGATGTCAAATCTAGCAAGATTTCGTTGATTTCATAAACTACACAGCATCCTGTTATTCACAGATTTAACTCAGGCAAACTTTGGCATATATCCATACATTGCATAATTACAAATGATATAAAAGTAAATGAAATTTTAAGCATTTTAGATTTTTTAATCATTTTTAAGGGCCTTAAATTTCTCACATATGCCACTTTAATAAACTGACTTTCTTGCTGTGAGGCGACAACGCAAACCACTGAGCCACCCCTTGAGTCGCCCCTTAAGTAAGTATATTAGGTAAATACATTAAGTACAATTTCACAGGTAAATGACACATCTTTATGCATTTATAAACTATAATAAACAAACGTTTGACTTAAGCAAGTTTTCCACATTTTGTTTCTATCCTGAGTTTACATTCTGTCCATATTTGAATGCTCAATGCTTGGGCACTGGTCAGCACCTTCTATATGTTTCTGAGAGATTATTATATAGTCAATGCAGTCTGAGATTCATTATTTAAACACATAAGGCTGCAAATTGGATTTCATGAGAACTCTATCCGCAGCGAAGTGAGCCATTACTCAGCCTAACTGCTTTTTCCACCAATCAGACGCAGTACGAGTCTGTGAGCTACACTGATTGTCATGGCACCACAGTGAAGCGGCACAGAACTCAAGTAAAGTCTCTCAGTTCATTCACACTGTGATTTACATCTGAAGTCTTTCTACTGCTGTCTTCTTCATTCACCTGCATTTGTTTCATGCATGTTATTAGACAAATGCATACAGTGATGCACATGGAGTGTATTCATTATCAAAACTAAACAATACGAAACATGAAAATGCTTCAATGCATGTATAAATTACACAAAATTTTCCAAATATTCACTTAAAGTACATAAAACACAAGTAATATGGCATCAATGTGCATGTTTACAATGTAAAGGCCAATTGTAAAATGGCCTAGAAATAGAATTATGAATAAAACACGTGACAGAAGAGTAAACCAACATAAACTGCATATTAAATCATCAACTCAATGCATTTAATTGCATAAACACATTATCCCCGCAATAATAAGCTGAATGTGTGAGTACTTATATTATCAAACATAAATATGAAATGATTTACAAAACAATGTTCCAGTTACACTTTATGAATATGATAGTTTTGTAGAATCTGCATGATGTCTGATAGTGTTGTATTGTATAGCGTTCACAATGAAGCTCTATGAGAGGCGTCTGTGCACTTGCTACTCACCAAAAGCCTGTCATCGCTGAAAGCGCTTTCACTTGTGTTCCTCTGCCTTCACTGAAGCCCATCTGCGCTGAAACGACGCGCTTCATCGACGACAATATTGCGGTTTCTGTACAAAAGTGTGTTTTCATTCGCTTTAGACTCCCAGAGAACAGCGCGGATCTCGGAGCTCTGCTGCTCATTTGCTTTGATGTGACGTAATGCGCCTCTCGCGGTGACGTAATGCGGAATCTCTCCACTCGACACAGCGGTATAACAGTGCTCTGCAGCAGCTGGGTGATTACACGAAAAAATATTTTTAAAAAATAATAAATTGAAATGAAACAAAATCTGTTCTTTAAATTAAATGTATATATAAAAAACATTAAAATAGTCTATTAAAAACATAAAAATTATGTGAATTTAACTGCATAAACAAACAGAAACAATGATAATCAAAAGAATAAGAGTTGGCTCTCTATAAAACTAAAATTATTGGTTTTATTTTATTTAATATTTTCACATTTATGGTGAAAAAGTGTCGTTATGGATGTGGCATCTCTCAGTTATGGATGTGACAAATGTGAAATTGCCTCTTGTGTGATTTTGGTAAATCAAAGATAATAGTTTGAAAACATTAACAGATTTTTGAGTATCTCTAAAGTACTGTAAAATACTTGCACAAAAAACCCAGAAATGGTTTTCGTATTTTGTTGAAAACTTTTTATGGCAAGGTTGACATTTGCACGGAATTGCTCATATATATATATATATATATATATATATATATATATATATATATATATATATATATATATATATATATATATATATATATGTACTGTAGTCAGCATTTTAAGTGTTTTCATGTTATATTTATATCATATATTAAACATTTATTATGATTATATTGGTTTAGATAGTATCAATTTATTACATTTTTTTCTATTTTCTATTTTTTTGTTTGTTTAATCTGGTTCTAAAATGATCTAATACGCACAACCATCTATAGGGTTTACAAAGAATGATCTGAAAAAGAGAGAATATCAAATGAGCTGCAGTTCTGTGGGCGCAAATGCCAGAGGTCAGGGGAGAATGGCCAGACTGGATCTAGCTGATAGAAAGCAACAGTAAATCAAATAAGCACTCACAACTGAGAAAAGCATCTCTGAACACACAACACGTCCAACCTTGAGGCAGATGGGCTATAATAGCAGAAGACCACACTAGGTGCCACTCCTGTCAGCTAAGAACAGGACACTGAGGCTACAATTCACACAGGCTCACCAAAATTGAACAATAGAAGATTGGAAAAACGTTGCCTGCTCTGATGAGTCTCCATTTCTGCTGCAAAATTTATATGGTCGGGTCAGAATTTGGCATTAACAACATGAAAGCATGGATCCAACCTGCCTTGTATCAACAGTTCATGCTGGTGGGGGTGGTGTACTGGTGTGAGGGATCTTTTTTGGCACACTTTGGGCTCATTAGTACCAATTGAGCATCTTGTCAACGCCACAGCCTTCCTGAGTATTGTTGCTGACCATGTCCATCCCTTTATGACCAGAGCGTACCCACCATCTGATGGCTACTTTCAGCAGGAAAACACATGTCACACACCATGTCATAAAGCAAAAGGATTAAAGCAGTTCTGAGTGCAAAAATGGGGTCCAGGGAGTACTAGTAAGGTGTACCTAATAAAGTGGCCGGTAAGTGTATTTTATAATTTTAATGATTAAATGATGAAAATAATAAAATAAAATAAAAATATCACAACGAGCATTATATCTTGTTTGATGTGACTTAAATTATTCATTAATTAATTTTCGAAAATTAATTTAACATCCTATTGTTTGTGCATATGTTCTCTTTTTTATTACAACAACTATATATATTATATATATATAGTATTATATAAGAGAAAATATATGCACAAAAAAAAATATATATATATATATATATATATATTTTTTTTTTGTGCATATATTTTCTCTTAATAGTTTTTATTAATTTTTTTATAACTAGTGCAACGTGTCCTGAAAGTTTACATCAGGCAGACCCAGCATAAACTTAATGCGTGATTGTGTTCGCCATTCAACATCAAACCCTCCTCACCCTGAAAGGCTTTGTTTTTTTTCTTTTCCACTTTCTCAGTTGTGTCTATTGTGTCTGCGGTGAATGAAGGCCTTCCTGTTGCCTAGTAACCGCGCGCGCCCGGTGAAAGCGGAGGTCTGGAAACAAAGTATGAAACAGGCCGCGACGTGACACGATGCCGAGATATGTGTCAACATTCATCATATCGCTCTCGATGGCTCACGTATAACATAAATATCAGTCGTGGCTGAACCTTCTGCGCTTTAGAAGTGAATAATGTAAGTACTGAGAGCGTGAATCACAGTCAAACCTGCTGTGTGACTCTAGTCAGCAGCTCATAGGATGGTTAACCGTTTAAACCTAGCGTTCATTACTAATTAACTTATTTATTTCGTTCAGACTGTAGGTAAAGCTGTTTTGCTTCATGTCATTGGCACAAATATGTTTATTAATACAATATGAAGTTAATGTTTTCCATATTCTTTAAATATTATTGATAATAATATCTAAGTACAACAGCTAAGCATTAGTTGTAATGCTAACACTGATTGGTTGATTGATTACTCATTGATTGTTTACTGATTGATTGATTTATTCAGTCACTGATTTTGATTTTCATAGATTTCTTAAATGATGCCTGATATAAAGTTACTCAAGTTTTCTTCAAGTGAAGCAGCATTCTTACCAGGTAAAGTCCTACATGGTTTATAAATGCTATTTTGTAAACGTGTAAATATATGGAAAGAGTTTGGGATTCATTAAATTATGTATATTTGCAAACAATTATGCGTACTGAGAAGCACATGATTGATGCCATAAAAGTTCTCGTGACCACAAAAAACGGTCATAAGGGTCGATTTTTGTGGAATTGACATTCATATTCATGTTTATATATATAATTTTTTTATTTATAATTTATAATTTAATTATAAATAATTTTTTTATAAATAAAAATCAATTGATGTATGTTTTTTTTTTGGCATAAGACAATTTTTTTCCAAGATGCTTCTGTTTGAAATGATTAAATATGAGGTTTCAAAATCTAAATACTGAACAAAATAAACTTTTAAGTTGTCCAAACTATAAGTAATGTACCAATTACAACTCAGAAATTATTATTTTTTAAAAGTAGTATTTAAAGTATTTAAAGCATGTTGTCATGGAACATGATCTTTACTTAATATGATAATTGTTGACTCACCCAAGCCAAAAATAACCAAGAAATTTTGGTTATTCCTACAAACATACATAATATATTCTTTTAAACTGTGTGTGTGTGTTATTATTAGCCCCCCTGAATTATTAGTCCCCATTTTATTTTTTTCCTCGATTTCTGTTTAATAGTGAGCAGATTTTTCCAACACATTTCTAAACATAATAGTTTTAATAACTTATTTCTAATAACTGATTTTTTTTATCTTTGTCATGATGACAGTAAATAATATTTGACTAGATATTTTTTAAGACACTTCTATACAGCTTAAAGTGACATTTAAAGGCTTATCTAGGTTAACTAGGCAGGTTAGGGTAATTAGCCAAGTTATTGTATAACGATGGTTTGTTTTGTAGACTATCAGCGACACGGTGGCTCAGTGGTTAGCACTGTCACCTCACAGCAAGAACGTCGCTGGTTCAAGTCCCGTCTGGATCAGTTGGCATTTCTATGTGAAGACTAAATTAGCTGTTGTGAAGGTGTGTGAATGAGTGTGCATAGATGTTTGCCAGTACTGGGCTGCAACTGGAAGGGCATCCGCTGTGTAAAACATATGCTGGATAAGTTGGCGGTTCATTACGCTGTGGCGACCCCTGATGAATAAAGGGACTTAGTCGAAGGAAAATAAATGAATGAATGAATGAATGAAATACAGTCTCGTAAATGAATGGGAAAAACAAATAAAACATTTTCTCGTTTTAGTTGATAACAGTGTCATGTTAAATTATGTCATTTATTTTTAATAATTAATGATTACCACTGTAGCAACCACCTAGCAACCACTCAGAACATCCTAACAACTGCATTGGAAATCCTTACCAATTACTCTGAACACCCTAGCAACTATCTAGAGTTTTCCCAACGCGATACTGATGTTCAAGTATTTCAGGTTTGCCATATTTGATGCAAAATTCACAACTGAATCTTTCACAGAGTGAATCATTATATAATCATCACAATATGTAATATCACTATCCACTAAACATATTTTGCCCTAATTCTAATATGAAATCTAATGTTACACCCTTATTCATATTATTTCATCATTCTCCACATGACTAATTAAATGTCCAGTCTTTTTAATCAAATATGCTGTTTCGCATTAAATTAGCTGAGTTTATGGACATGAAAACAGAGATGTCCTGTTGTTTTCAGAATAAAGGGTGTAATATAAGATGATTTGAGTCTGTTTTACAGTCATTTGTGTGTTTCAGAGGGAGAGCAGCAGACGGTTTGCTCCAGTAGGCGTCGCAGCTGCGCTCTGGTTAACACTCCAACACCGTGTGTGAACAAAGTAGTGTTTCACATACAGGAACTGCAGAGCAAACTAGACAGCTGGGGTCAGCAGGTATAGATTCATTTAGATGATCTCTGTTGATGCAATACAAGTAAAGCACATGGATTAAACTCATTGGTCAATTTTGCTCTTAGAGTTAAGACTGTTAGCTGCAATAATAATAATACAAAATTATTTTGCTGTGCAGTAATTATCTACATCCAAAATAGAAGTCAGTTTTTACATATGTAATATGTATGTTATGTATATGTATGATTAAATTAAATGATCAAATATTTATTATATAAATGAACTCACTTTGTTTACTCTTTGGTTTTTAAATGATCTAGTACAATATAATACACTTACCGGCCACTTTATTAGGTACACCTGTCCAACTGCTCGTTAATGCAAATTTTTAGTCAGCCAATTACATGGCAGCAACTCAATGCAATTAGGCATGTAGACATGGTCAAGACGATCTGCTGCAGTTCAAACCGAGCATCAGAATAAGGAAGAAAGGTGATTTAAGTGACTTTGAATGTGGCATGGTTGTTGATGCCAGACAGGCTGGTCAGAGTATTTCAGAAACTGCTGATTTACTAGGATTTACACGCACAACCATATCTAGAGTTTCCAGAGAATGGTCTGAAAAAGAGAAAAAAATCCAGTGAGCGGCAGTTCTGTGGGCGCAAATGACTTGTTGATGCCAGAGAATGGCCTGACTGGTTTGCGCTTATAGAAAGGAAACAGTAACTCAAATAACCACTCGTTGCAGTATATAAATCGTGCACACCCAAACACTAGGAAACAAATTATATAATCAAAAACTCATGACAACATTTTAAAGTTATTTTTATTGTTATTTTAAATATATCGTGACTTTGACTTTTAAGTTAGTTTAATTGATGTTCAGGTTGAAACGGCTTGTAAAGTTAATTTTAAATTTGTATTATTTACATTTTTAATTTAAATTAAACTATAACATTTTATTGTATTAATATATATCTAAAAAAAATAAACACATTCTCAAATTTAGACATAAATGTAAATAGAAATACATGTTTATGTTTAGTATACACAGTACACACATATACTGTACACTGAAAAAATATGATGGAAAATTAATGACAGCATGTTTTCATGTTAACTTACCTTAAGTTCAATTTAATTTTTAAAGTTATTTATACTCAAACTTTGACTTTTAAGTCAGTTTAGTTAATGTAACATGAAGTTGCTTGTTAAGTTAATCTGATTCAACTTAAAATATTAAGGCAGGCTCAATTTTTACATTAAAATAAATATAAACTTTGCTTACACTGTTTTGTAAGGTACATTTCTCTGCTTATTAATAGTTAGCAAAGTAGTAGTAGGATTAGGATATTATGTAGGATTAGGGATGTAGAATAATACTAATAAAGCCAATATCTTATTAATACGCATATAAAAAGCAAGTACTTAATAGTGAGAATTGGTAATAGACAAAAGTGTTTCCAGTACATTTGTTTTAGATGAGATTCATTGAGATTTATCATTGCTCAGCACAAAAAATGCTGAATGAGATGTGTTTTTATCAATTTGATCACACTAAACATTGAAATATTTTTAACTTGTCTACTTTTAACCACTTCCAGAGGTAAGCAAAAGTGCATTTGATGAGTTTGCTTTTGTAGTGTAAAGCTCATTTGGTTGAATGTATGTGAGCTTATTTGGGAGTGTTAGTGTGTAAAATGGGGCAACACGCCTCACAGCAAAAAGTTGCTGGCTTGAGTCCCGAATGGGTCAGTTGGCATTTCAGTTGGTCGAAGGAAAATGACAGAAGAATATGTCAAATCAGAAAAGCACTACTGTAGGTGTAAACAGGTTAATAGTTGCTGTACATACTGTACACTGAATCACATGTTCTTCTCGGCCTTATGAATGAATAATGAATGTCTCTTAACTTGTAGGGTGATAATGCTCAGCATGAAACTGCACATGAAAACAGCCACAGGATCATTTGGAAGTGAGCCATAAAGCATTATAGATTTTCCACATCACATACATCAATAGTAACCATTTTCCTGTAAGATAAATCTTATGGTCAGCAGTCTGTATGGGTTTATGCATTATACAGGATGTGGTCTATATGTAACATATCATTAGAAAATAGTTTTCATTCAATTAATAATACATTACTATTAAAGACTAGCTAAATAAATGCTGTATTTTGCATTTGTGTTTAAGATGTGTTTCTACTGAAGGCGGAAATGCAGAAACAAGCACAGATCTGTGTGTTGAAGGCATGGGGCTTAATGCACGAGGTAATGACAGTCTTGAATTCCCATTTTTATTATTTTGCTGTAATGTGCACTTAAATTGTGTTGCTTTGGGGTTTTAAAGTATTATATTCAGTAATACTAATATTCTGAAACTTGGACTGAATACAGCTAAATAAAAACGCTCCACGTCCACACAACAACGACTGAAAACGGCAACCCGGGCTCATTGTGGAAGCGTAGCCCCGTGGACGTTTCTGCGGACCGCAATTTACGTCCCGGGAGGTACGTATTCGAGCGTTTTTTTGTTTTCGCGGATCTGCGAGAGGCCGCTGTGCGCGCTTTTTCGCGTCTCGGGCGCCTCTCGGGAGCGCGCGGCGTTTGCGCCCGCGCCGTTCTCGCGCGAAAAGCCGCCGGATCGAAAAAAAAAAAAAAAAGCAAAAGCCCTTGTCTTCGATTTCGACCGCTTTTTCGGAACCCGCGTTTTTTCGCCCTTATTTTTCGCATTCCGTTTTTCGTCTTACCTGATTTCCGGAACCTGCTGTTCCCCAGACTCGATCCCGGTCTTCGTCCACCGCGACCGGCTCCGGCTCTTCCTCCGGGGCCTCCGGGAAAGCCCTCCACTTGGAGGCGAGCCGTCGGCCGGCGAGCGCGAAGAGGAGGGGTAGAGCGGCGCCACACCGCCCGCCCCGCAGCGTTCGCTCGAAAAAAACCAAACGCGGCCTTTACGTGCCTCCGGCCACGTAAATCGCGGTCTCCAGAAACGTCCGCGGGGCTACGTTTCCAGAATGAGCTTGGGTTGGAAAATGGTTTTGTTCATGTACTGTGCATTCACACGGACATAACATGCTTTTACCTGTGTCAGCCTGCCGTTTATTTACTTTCCATCTCTTTGAAACGTTGCGGCAGAATATCACAATTTTCGTCGCTGCAACAACAGCTTACCGTACACATTTGGTGTCCTTTGAAGAGAGGCACTACTTTAATAAAGCTGTTAAAATGTAAAGCATACAAAACAATGTCATTCACCATGTTAGCTGAATTGGTCACATGACTGCATCACGTGACTAAAATACATCATTGTTTTGCAAAGCCTCCGTTTTCACAGTCCACACTGCGACACAAAAACCTCATTTTCAAATGTATTCACTTTGGGGAGCATTTTCACATAAACGTCATCTCAGTGTGCACGGAAAGCCAAAACAGAGAGAAAAATAAGTGCTTTCAAACGAAAATAAATTAGTGTGGACACAGGCTAACATTACATCAGCATCAACTGTGTTATTAAAATGAATTGAACCAACTAAAAAAATTACAAAAAGACAAACTATTGCCTTCTGTTGAGCTGCATATAGAAAAGCAGGAAGAATCATGTCTGATTCAAAACATCTTCTCATCTCCACACTTGAATTATTGCCATTGGGATGAAGACTCTGTGCCTCACGTTTTAAAGAACAGGGCAAAGTTGTCCTTTATCGTACAAGCGATATGATTTTCAAGTCAGCTGGTCTGTTGTTGTTGTTGTAGTAGTTTTTTATATAAACCTTCTATGAATGTTGTATTACAGGGTGTCTGCAGGGTCTTAAAAAGTCTCAAAATGTCTTACATTTTAAAAACAAAATTTTTGGCCTTCAAAAGTCTTAAATTCACTAAAATCTCAAATTTAATTTAAACAGGTCTTAATTTTCCTTTGTCCAAGTAAAGCTACCCAATCAGATCGGCATCAATCCAATCACCAACAATCCATCTCAATAAAATCAGGAAAAGAAAACTAAAAACAATTACACAGTTCCTCACGATAATAACGGAGCAGTTTATCCCTTTATGTTATCTTCCATTCATACAAAAATATTTACAGAAGGGAGTAGACATAATAGTTATAAATAGACATAAAACTTAAGGTT
This sequence comes from Danio rerio, assembly GCF_052040795.2. NCBI lineage: Eukaryota > Metazoa > Chordata > Actinopteri > Cypriniformes > Danionidae > Danio > Danio rerio. The sequence goes on from NC_141044.1 coordinate 38,715,350, forward strand.
TTATAACAGAAATGCATTATGTTGAATAGAAGTTATACTCAATCAATTTGGACCAAATGTCAACAAATATATATTTACGATTATTTATGGAATTGCCTCCACAATAAATATACTTTTAACAATGTTAAACTTAACATAAAAAAAGAAATATTATGTTGAATAAAGTGTATACAACTAGAGTTCTGACACATCACTAAGAAATAATTACTTTTTTTTTTTTTGTGGTTAGCAAAATAAAAAATCGATTGGCGGGCCATTAGAAATAATCATTAGTGTTGAGCCCTGTATAAGTCTAAAATTTCATTCATAAGGGTCTTAAAAGGGTTTTAACAAGTCTTACATTTGACTTGATTAAACCTGCAGAAACCATGTATTATGATGTCCTATGTTTTGTGTTAAACACCTGAAGGTGACAATATTACAAAGAAATTTGCCCATGGGGATTAATAAAGTTAGCTTACATTAACTTACTACATTCAAATAAATTACTTTTGCTGTTTGTTTAGACTACTTATTTAAAATGAGTTGAAACAACACAATTCTTAAGATTTATTTGTGGCCTTTTTTTTAGATAGGACAGCATTGAAACAGGAGGCGAGTTGGGAGAGAAAGAAGGGGGGTGGGGTAGGGAAATGTCGTCGAGCCGGGATTCGAACTCACGACGCCCTGACGTGCTATTGCACCATATGTCAGCACGCTAACCACTAGGCTATTGCGCCGACATTTCTTAAGATTTTTTCAACAACTTAAATCTTTTTGTTCAATCCACTTAAAATTGTAAAAACGAATAAGTTAACTTAATCGATTTGTGTTGGGACAACATGAAGGAATTGTGGAACCCAGCATTTTTTGACAGCGTATAGGTGGATACAGCATAATTAAACATTGAGTGTGTTCCACACCAGTGCAAAATATTATTTGGTTTTGTCATTTGCTGATGTAAATACATTTTTACACTGATTTCAGTATAATTGTCAGTAACATAATATAGTATAAGTATAATAAAAGTTTCAAAAATTCTTTTGATAAAATTTGAATTTCTCTGGGGGCAACACGGTGGCTTAGTGGTTAGAACTGTCGCCTCACCGCAAGAAGGTCACTGGTTCGAGTCCCAGCTGGGTCAGTTGGCAATTCTGTGTGGAGTTTGCATGTTCTCTTCGTGTTGGCGGGGTTTTCTTCCAGGTGCTCTGGTTTTCCGCACAGTCCAAAGACATGCACTATAGGTGAATTGGTAAAACTAAATTGGTCTTGGTGTATGAGTGGGTTTGTATATGTGTGTTTTTTTAGTACTGATTTGCGTCTAGAAGGGCATCCGCTTTGGAAAACATACCCGAATATTTGCTGGTTTATTGCATTGTGGTGACCTCTGAAATAGAGAGTAAGCCGAAGGAAAAATGAATGCATTTCTTTGTGCTGTTACTATTATTATTAGTTTTGCTGAGAACTTCCCTATTTGTTATACTTAAACATGTTTAGAAACATGCTTATATTTAGCATTATTGTTAGTAATGCGCTTTATATTATAAACAGCATTATCTAAATAAATAATGAAATTTGAGCAAACCTCAACATGAATATTTTTTAGCTTGCTAAAGCTCTGGTTGTTGTGTTTTGAATTGTGAGTATTTGTATTGTACACAGAGAGTGGAATGTGGACAGACACTGCAGACGTCCTGATGGATGTGATGAGTTTGGTGGAGCGTCTGGAACAGGACAGGAGAGATGCAGAGAAAGCTATACTGGAAGAAAAGGAGAAAGCCAAGAAACTTTTAGAGAAGCTGAACAGTCTTTGTGTCTGGAAGCAGAACGAGTTTCCTGTTGAAATGAAGAAAGGTCAGACTGGATATCAGTCATAACTTGCAATGGGTCTTGACAGTTTCTGCTTCTACTAACATTTACAGTAATGTGGAAATAAAGGTTGTATTATATTTTACTTTATTATATTCTTATATATTCTTTTCTATCACGAGGACATAAGGTACAAACTCATTCATTTTCATTTTCTTTATTAATCCAGGGTGGCCACAGCGGAATTAACTTTTATTTAGTATACATTTATAAAATAGCTCAATATATATACAGTATATAAATATATAAAGTGTTCAATATAACTGAGTACAAAAAAAATTAAACAATTACAAAATTGAAACTAAATTTTTACATATTTTTGTAATTTAATTTATATTTAATATTTCTCTATAACATAATTATTTGGCTGTACTAGTTTTTGGACCATTATTGTTAGCTATTTTGTTCAATTATCTCCAGATTTGGCTTTAATACTGACTAATCTAATGTATATGGACACATATAATATTGTAGGCGGTTTATTCCGCTGTGGTGACCCCTAATTAATAAAGGGACTAAGCTGAAAAGAAAGTAAATGAATTAATAATATTTTAAAGCTTCTTGTTTAAAATATGAATTTAAAGATTTGTGAGGGGTGTACTTATATGTATTAGGTAGATTTATTTAGTACATTTATTAAAAATGCTTAAAAAACATCATTAAATGGCTTTTAAAATGGTTTTGTCTTAGTTGCAGTGTTGCTATTGTTAATTAAATCTAAAAAAATATTAATAATCAATTACATTAATTGCATTATTGGAAAGAAAAATATAAAAATATCAGCTAAATAAAAAACTTCAATACTTTTAGTTAAAATTAAAATGATTACATATTGTTTGGTTTTTTGTTGTCTTTTTAATTATTTATTTTCATGTTTTAATGTTTTGTAGTGTAAATTACAGTTATAATAATTTTTAGAATTAAAACTTTATGTTAATAAAAGCAGAATATATAATGAAAACAGAATATATAAGACTTATTATTAGCATAGATTAGCATATAGATTAGCATAAACTGTTTTGTTTGAGACAACAAGATTGAAGCTTTCCTATTTATTTATTTTTTAAATAGCCAATTGGCTTCATTTGTTTACAAATTAAATTAGGAAAATTAAACAGTAACAAATGATTAATAAACTATTGATACTATTATGTGGAAGAGATTTTATACCTAGCGTTTTAACTTTATAATTGACAATACAAACAAACAGCATCCTCCTTTTTTGGGGGAATAGCAAAACTGTACATTTCATCATAATGAATTCATTTAAATAATTTAAAAACTATCTTGTTTTAACTTTTAGGAGTGCACAAGCATCTAAATAACTCCTAACAATCTAACAAACATGGACTAAAAGCCTAAAAAAATGGTTATGGAATCTTTAAAAAAGTGCATTCACCAAAAACAGCGGCCCGTCCTTGACTTTTTTCACCTGTCTATGTTCTGTTTGCACCGTCAGAGCGTGAAGCCTGCAGCACAGACCTCGCTGAATTGACACTGCAGCTGAAAATGAGCAGAGATCAGCTGCCGCAGGTGAGAGACAGACTGACCCTGGCGGAGGTGCTGAACCCACGGCTAAAGGAGGAGATCGATTTCATGAGGAAACACGGCCCGCTCGCGCACCACAGACTCCAGCTGGAGAGAGAAATCATCCAGCAGATCCAAACTGCACTGGCCGAGGTGTGTGTGTTTACTCTAATGCTTGTTTGTTGGCTTGTTTAGAGGCCCGGGAATCAATAAGACACAACCCAAAGAAGAAAGAGGAATGTCGGCCTGACTAAAAGAGTTCAGACTGTGCTAGATTGAGTGCAAGGGTGAGCACCCAGTTGCTCTAGGGATGATTTTTCCTCTTTATGTATTTATAATGTTAATGGATTTCTTCGATGTAGAAAGCAAAGTCCTTTTGGATTGTTAATAAGCTTATAATTTTTCTATATTTTTTAGTTTATTATAGTAATTTTGCCATTTTAATAATTTTGTCATTTTATTAACATTTTGGAAATTAATATTTTTATCAAATTCTTATTGAATGATGATCCTATATTTTGGTGCGTTTAAACAAAACAGATTTATTAAACAAATAGATTTAATAAAGTAATATTTTAGTCATCAAACATCTTTAGTCTTTAGGAATAGAAAGAAAATACATTTCAATTCATTCTAAATGTTAGAAAAAAAAACTACAAAATGTCAACAAAATTTTTGATTTAAAAAAAAAAAAGCTAAATAAAAATGAAAACAGAATATATAAGAATTAAAACAAATTAGCATTAACTGTTTTGTTTGAGACAACAGATTGAAGCTTTCCTATTTAGTTTTTTAAATAGCCAATTGGCTTCATTTGTTTCCAAATTAAATTAGGAAAATTAAACAGTAACAAATTATTAATAAACTATGCTTACTATTATGTGGAAGAGATTTTATACCTCTTTAGATTTATTAAACAAATAGATTTGTTAAAGTAATATTGTAGTCATCAAACATCTTTAGAAATAGAAAGAAGATACATTTCAATTCATGCTAAATATTAGGAAAAAAAACTACAAAATGTCACCAAAATGTTGTTTCTCCTGAATTTTGCTCTTTTTACATTTTTTATTTAATATTTTTCCCTAACATATAAATTTCATTCATTCATTTTCTTGTCGGCTTAGTCCCTTTTATTAACCCAGGGTCACCACAGTGGAATGAACCTCCAACTTATCCAGCAAGTTTTTACGCAGTGGATGCCCTTCCAGCTGCAACCATTCTCTGGGTAACATCCACACACATTCACACACACAACGAACAATTTAGCCTACCCAATACACCTGTACCGCATGTCTTTGGACTGTGGGGGAAACCCACGCTAAGGCAGGGAGAACATGCAAACTCCACACAGAAACGGCAACTGAGCCGAGGTTCGAACCAGCGACCTTCTTGCTGTGAGGCGACAGCACTACCTACTGCGCCACTGCCTCGCCCACATATAAATTTGGGTGTACTAATTTTGGATCGTTATCATGAGTTATTTTGTTTGATAAGCTCCAGATTTGGGATTAGTACTGACCAGTCTAATGTATATGCACAAATATAATACTGTTTAGCTTCCTATAGAAATTATTTATTTAAATGAGATATTCGTGAGGGGTGTACTCAAATATGCTGAGCACTGTGTGTATATACAGTATACATATATATGCGGTGCTACGCAGTGGCGCAGTAGGTAGTGCTGTTGCCTCACAGCAAGAAGGTCGTTGGTTCGAGCCTCGGCTGGGTCAGTTGGCATTTCTGTGTGGAGTTTGCATGTTCTCCCTGCGTTTGCGTGGGTTTCCTTCGGGTGCTCCGGTTTCCCCACAAGTTCAAAGACATGCGGTACAGGTGAATTGGTTAAGCTAAAATTGTCCGTAGTGTATGTGTGTGAATGAGAGTGTATAGGTGTTTCCCTGTGATGGGTTTCAGCTAGAAGGGCATCTGCTGCGTAAAACATATGCAGGATAAGCAGGCATTTCATTCCGCTGTGGCGTCCTCAGATTAATAAAGGGACTAAGCCGAAAAAAAAAATGAATGAATATATATGTGTGTGTGTATATACTCAGCATATATTTATATATACATATATATATAACGTCAGAATTATTAGCCCCATTTTGAATTTTTTGTCTTTTTTAAATATTTCCCAAATGATGTTTAACAGTATTTTTTTCACCGTTTTTCTGATAATATTTTTTCTTCCAGAGAAAGTCTTATTTGTTTTATTTCAGCTAAAATAAAAGCAGTTTTTAATTTTTTAAACACAATTTTCAGGTCAAAATTATTAGCCCCTTTAAGCTATATTTTTTTTGAGAGTCTACAGAACAAACCATCATTATACAATAACTAATTACCCTAACCTGCCTTATTAACCTAATAAACCCAGTTAAGCTTTAAAATGTCACTTTAAACTGTATAGAAGTGTCTTGAAAAAAATCTAGTCAAATATTATTTACAGTCATTATCAATTGTGTACTTTTTAGTCATATTGTGGCACCCAGTCAACTCTTTTATTTATTTATTTATTTAAAAATATTTTTTTTCATCATGTTTACAACTCTATATTTTAAGTTGAAATAAGTTATAATTAATAAATTATAATTATAATAATAAGTTAAATTTTAACTTGACCTAATGACCTCTGAAGTTGTCTTCTTTGTTTTTTTACTTTTAAAACTGCACTATTGAGTTCTGTTATGAAATATGATCTTCATTTCAGACCATGCCTGATGTTTAAATTAATAAAATCTGTTTAACAAATGTTTTTCTAGGCCTATGAGACATTTTCAGACATCTCCGAGAAGCTGCAGAGTCTTTATCAGGAGCTTAAAGCAGAGGAAATGAATGCAGACATTGAGAAAGAGCACATGAACAAAGAAATGGAAATCATCCGAAATCATATAAGTGACAAACAGTGAGTCCGTTTTCATCAATTATTTTTCAGTTCACTCATGTTATATCAAACCAGACAGAAGGTGTCACTAAAACGCTGTTCAATCAAATTTTCAGTCTAATTACAATGCATGATTTTTAGGAAGGTTTAATATTAACATCAAAATTATGTTGCACAAAAATAATAATTTTTTTACATGATTTACTCATGTGAGACAGTCTGTAAATCATAGTTCAGGCTATTTTAACATACTTTTGTCCTACATTTACAAACAGAATTGCTTTATATTTCTTAATGCTGCACATGCAGAACAGGCAGATGATGTTTAAAATCACCCTTCTCAATAGAGATTGAAAAGGAAGTTGTTTTAACAATTATTAAATAGCCTTGTTGAAAAAACAACAATACATGACTGTAAAATGTATATATTGTACGTTTATTGGATGTATATGTGTATCTAGAATGTATAAAACGTGTATATTTTATGATATATTGTTTTATTCTAAAACACAAACATAATAGTCAATTTGAATACATGCGTTGCAGATGGCAGCTTACATTTCTTTTCATACTGTATATGTAAAGGCTTTGAATATGAATACAGGTAATGATTTTTGTTATATGTTATTACATCCTAAGATTTGTTTAGTTAAAATAATAATAAAACAATAACAGAATACTGATCTACTTCAAATGAATTTCATTTGAATTGCAGAGTCCATGGTTGTCAGTGAAATTAAAATATCTCTAAATTGATAATTGTAAGTTTGTGTATTGGTATTTATTATCAGAATTAGATATTTACAGTTGAAGTCAGAATTAAAAGCCCCCTTTGATTTTTTTACTTCTTTTTGTAATATTTCCTAAATTATGTTTAAAAGAGCAAGGAAATTTTCACAGCACATCTGATAATATTTTTTCTTCTGGAGAAAGTCTTATTTGTTTTATTTCGGCAGTTTTTATTTTTTAAAAGCCATTTTATGATCAAAATTATTAGCCCTTTCAATCTATTTTTTTTCCGATATTCTACAAAACAAACCATTGTTTTACAATAACTTGCCTAATTACCCTAACCTGCCTAGTTAACTTAATAAACCTAGTTATGCCTTTAAATGTCACTTTAAGCTGTATAGAAGTGTCTTGAAAAATGTCTAGTCAAATATTATTTACTGTCATCATGGCAAAGATTAAATAAATCAGTAATTAGAAACGAGTTAATAAAACTATTATGTTTCAAAATGTGTTGAAAAAGTCTCTCTTTTAAACAGAAATTGGGGGCGAATAATTCAGTGGGGCTAATAATTCTGACTTCAACTGTATATCAGAAAATAATAGATTTTGACTCTAGTGGTCGAAAGTCAAACAATAAAAAAACAAGTTTTATCTCTAAAAATATCCAGCTTTAGATCCATATTTGTTGGATATTCATTTGTTAGATTCATATTTAATCTTTGAAAACAAATTAGGGTATCCTGAAAGTTCTGGTGTTAAAAACTAATTAAACATCCTAAAATATATATATTTTTTATAAATTCACTGCAAATACATCTAAAATTTCTTAAAATAAAGAAGCATTTGATTTACCTTTTTCTTAGAATCCTCTTATTTTCAGAAATAATATGTCAAAATGTAATGAGTTTTCCCTTAAAACAAGCTAAATAATCTGCAGATGGGGTCAAATAATAATTTTTGATTTTCATTCATTCATTTTTTCTTTTCAGCTTAGTCTCTTTATTAATCTGGTGTCGCCACAGCAGAATGAACCGCTAATTTATCCTGCATATGTTTTACACAGCGCATGACCTTCCAGCAGCAACACATCTCTGGGAAAATGTTTTGATTTTGTTTAAAGTTATTTAAATAAGTTCAGATTAATTGAGTCTTTGCTTAAAATAAGCTAAATATTCTGCCAATGGGGTGAAATAATAATTTTAGATTTTGTTTAAAGATACAGTGCAGTTGAAGTCAGAATTATTAACCCCTCTGAATTTTGATGAACATTACAAATTATGTTTAACAGAGCAAGGAAATTTTCACAGTATGTCTGATAATATCTTTTCTTCTAGAGAAAGTCTTATTTGTTTTATTTTGGCTAGAATAAAAGCAGTTTTTTATTTTTTAAACACCATTTTACGGACAACAAACCATCATTATACAATAACTTGCCTAATTACCCTAGCCTGCCTAGTTAACCTAAGTAACCTAGTTAAGCCTTTAAATGTCACTTTAAGCTGTATAGAAGTGTCTTGAAAAATGTCTAGTCACATATTATTTACTGTCATCATGGCAAAGATACAATAAATCAGTTATTAGAAATGAGTTATTAAAACTATTATGTTTAGAAATGTGCTGAGAAGAATCTGCTCTCCGTTAAATATAAATCGGCGGGGGGGGGGGGGGGGGGGTAGGGGGGGGGGGGAAATAAACAGGAGATCTAATAATTCTGACTTCAGCTGTATTGTAATAAATTAAAATGAAGTGAGTTTTTTCCTTAAAAGAATCAAAATAATCTGTCAATGAGTTCAAATAATGTTTTTAGATTTTGTTTAAAAAAAAGAAAACTCAAATCAAATCAGAAGGAAGAAAAGCACATTTTGTAGTGTGTAGATGTTCGTGAAAAACTGACAGAACTGATCAGAGTTTCCTCTCCATCTGTAATCTGAATTGATGTGAATGTGGACTACAGGGAATGACACAGTTTCTGTTTGTGTGTTTACAGGAGTGAGTTACAGCAGCTGCAGTCACAGTGTGAGACGTTTCATATGGAAATGAAAGAGATTGTCGAAAAAATAACACTGAAAGACGAGCAAATCAAACCTTTAGTGAAAGAGATGCGCCAATTTGAGAGGCAGGACAGAGACGTAAATGATCAAGTCAGTATTTATTTTGCTCACACAATATTACATTTATTTTTTATTTTTGGTAGTAAAGAGAATACTATCCTTTTTCGACAGTATTAATATTATTTACAATATTGATGGTTCAGCATATACAGTTTTTTTCATTCATTAATTATTTTTTCGGCTTAGTCGCTTTATCAATCAGGGGCCACTACAGCGGAATGCACCGCCAACTTATCCAGCATTTAAACATTTACATATAAACATCACCTACAGTGGGTAAAATAAGTATTGAACACGGCATCATTTTTCTCAGAAAACATATTTCTAAAGGTGCCGTTGACTTTAAATTTTCCCTGGATGTTTGTAACAACCAAAGAAATGCACATGTGCAAAGAAAAATCTAATTAGTTTACAAATTAAGTTATGCATAATAAAATGAAATGACACAGAGAAAAAGTATTGAACACATGAAGAAAGGAAAGTTTGAAAGGCAGTGAAAGCCCAGACAGCAGCTGAAATCTCTCAGTAGTTCAACAACCTTCTTCAACTCAAGCTCATTCTGGAAACGTAGCCCCGCGGACGTTTCTGGAGACCGCAATTTACGTGGCCGGAGGTACGTAAGGCCGCGTTTAGTTTTTTTCGAGCGAACGCTGCGGGAAGGAGGAGGAGGAAGAGGAGGGCGGCCGAGTCGGCCGATCCGGCGGCTTTTCGCGGCGCGGGTGCGAACAGCGTGCGCTTCCGAGAGGCGCCCGAGACGCGAAAAACGCGCACAGCGGTCCTGGGACGTAAATCGCGGTCCGTAGAAACGTCCGCGGGGCTACGTTTCCACAATGAGCACGGGTTGACCTTCTTCCCTTCCTCATAGTAAATGAATATTAGCTGCTCCAGTTCAACATCTACATTAGCAGGATGATAAAGTTGAAACCAGAATGGACATTCCAGCAAGACAAGGTTTCAAACTCTCAGAGAAAGAAAATTAAGGCGAAGAATGGCCCAGCCAATCACCTGACCTGAATTCAATATAAAATAAAAAATAAAGATCAGATTTGATGGACGAGACCCACAGAACAATCAAGCTTTTTAAGTATTAAATACATTTCAGTGGTTCAGTATTTCCCCTTGTGTCATTCTATTATAATTACACAGAACTCATTATTCAGATTTTTTATTGTTTTGTTTTATTTATATGTTTGTATTGTCATGGTTTTTACCAAAATCTGGTTTAATTCCATGTCAACAGCTCCTTTAGAACTATTATTCCCAGGAAAAAACATGACTTGTTCAATACTTGTTTTCCTCGATGTATGTGCTATAAAACTGCAGGTTAATGTTATATATTTATACACTTGAAGTCAGAAATATTAGTCTCCATGATTATTTTTTCAACACATTTTAAAACATAATAATTTTAATAACTCATTTAATAACTGATTTATTTTGTCTTTGCCATGATAACATTAAATAATATTTGACTAGATATTTTTCAAGACACTTCTGTACAGTTTAAAGTGACATTTAAAGGCTTAACTAGGTTAATAAGGTGAACTAGGCAGGTTAGGGTAATTAGACAAGTTATTGTATAATGATGGTTTGTTCTGTAGACTATCGAAAAAATTTAGCCTAAAGGGGCTAATAATTTTGACCTTAAAATGTTTTTTAAAAAACTAAAAACTGCTTTTATTACAGCTGAAATAAAATAAATAAGACTTTCACCAAAAAATAAATATCACCAGACTTACTTTGAAAATTTCCTTGCTCTGTTAAACAATATTTGGGAAATATCTAAAAAAAGAAAAAAGTTCAAAGGGGGGCTAAAAATTCTGACCTCAACTGTGTATGTGTGTGTGTGTGTGTGTATATATATATATATATATATATATATATATATATATATATATATATATATATATATATATATATATATATATATAGTGGCTAGTGGAAAAGTCTGTCTAACCCGCCAAAGCTGAAATTCACCCGCATTTTGCGGGTTGGCGGGTGTTAATGTTAAGCCCTGTAAGTTAAAGTTACAATTAAATGTACAATAATTTGATTGTAATGCAATAATGTGAACCTTTTATAAGGCTGCTTTGAAACAATAATTAAGCGCTATACAAATAAAGTTACATTTATCTTCTGGAGAAAGTTTTTTTTCTTTCATTTTGGCTGCAATTAATAATGCATATTTAAAAAATAAACAAAACTGCTTGGGTGAAGGTGAATATTATTATCCTTCTTAAGAAAAACTACTGAACAGACAAGTGTGGTATAATGACTTGCCTAATTAACTTAAGCCAATTTGCACTTTAAGCTGAATGCTAGTATCTTACAAAATAACTGGTAAAATATGATTTCATCACGGCAAAGACAAAAGAAATTAGTTATCAAAAATGAGTTATTAAAATTATTACGTTTAAAATTTTGCAGAAAATAAATATCTGTTAAACAGCACTTGGGTACTATTTGAAAAATAATTACAATTTCAACTGAATATACCTTGTGGGTGTATTGTTAAATGCAATTATTTCTATTGTTTGTTTATTCTTATATTCCCTTAATGCTGTTGAATTCTGAGAACTACCTAACAAATTTCATTGTATCTTACTGTATGTAAAAATAACTAGAATGTGTTCACTTTTACTGTAATATTGCCGTTTATCTACAAATACTCCACTGAATGCAAATTTCATTGATCTTTTTTTTAGGTTGGCACATTAAAAGCACAAATGGCTGACAAAGAAGAGATGCTAAAGCTAAAGAACAATGAAGTAGTGCAGCTTCAAAAGCAGATCCAAGCATACGTAAGTAATACAGCAGATATAAATCAGGTGAAATTATGAGCCGTGCTGGTGATGTCAACCCTTGCGTCCTCTGGAGGGCAGGAAAGGCCCACAATTCCTTGCTCTGATCTGCCGTGTTTATTCTCTTAGAGCCTCCATTTTGTCTGAGCCCTGATTTCACAATTACACTACGCTTGAGCGAATGAGCCGCGGAGCGATCACTTGTTTCCTAGCAGTTTGTTTATTCCTTTTTAAATGTGTATTTCTAGCCATTTTGATGGTGTTCTGCAACAACAGAGTTCAGAAAGTTGAGAAAGTTTTACCACTGGAGAGAAACGGGGTTTGACCGTAGGTGGTGCTGTGTGGTGTTTTAGTGTTCATCAATGCGCGACATTATTGAAGTATGAAATAAATTATAGGTAAGAAAAAAATGCTTATGCGCTAGAACAATCAGGAGATTTTTTTATTCCAGTAAATAATTTTATTTTATATACATTTATGGAAAAAAATAATGGACTATTTAAAATCCTCAGTTCATTAGGTATGGCTTTCAGTAAAATGATGTTTGTTTTAGATTTTTATTTTGTTGTGATTGAAAATCAGGTTATTTCAGTGTGTATATATATATATATATATATATATATATATATATATATATATATATATATATATATATATATATATATATATATATATATATATATATATATATATTGTGTTGTCTAGAAATTAAAATAAGCATGATTAATAAAATATTTATTTAAAAAAAATTAAAAAATCAAGTCATTCAAGAAAAGAAAGAAAAAAATATTTATATATACACACACACACACACATATATATATATATATATATATATATATATATATATATATATATATAACTCAAACCTGAGCTCTGCATGTGACTTTATTCTCCACATGAGAGGCGTCTTTCAGCTGCCATCACCAAAAAAGCCTTTTATATATATCATTAAATTAATTTCAGTAGTTCAGTACTTTCTCCTTGCATCATTTCATTACATCATTACACAGAACAATTTTTTTTAATCTTTATATTTGTGTTGATTGAATTTTTACCAAAATCCATGTCAACAGCTCTGTTGGAATATTTTTTTCCCAGAAAAAAAAAAAGAAAAAAGACGCGTTTAATACTTTTTTCCCCAATGTATACACGTATACAGTTGAAGTCAGAATTATTAGCCCCCCTGTTTATTTTTTTCCCCAATTTCTGTTTAACGGAGAGATTTTTTTCAACACATTTCTAAACATAATAGTTTTAATAACTCATTTCTAATAACTGATTTACTTTATATCTGCCATGATGACAGTAAATAATATTGACTAGATATTTTTCAAGACACTTCTAGGCAGGATAGGGCAATTTGGCAATGGTTTGTTCGGCAGAACTTTGGGAAAAAAAATAGCTTAAAGGGGCTAATAATTTTGACCTTAAAATGCATCTTAAAAATTAATAACCGCTTTTATTCTAGCCTAAATAAAATAAATACGATTTTTCCTGAAGAAAAAATACTGTCAGACATGCTGTGAAAATTGTCCTTGCTCTGTTAAACATCATTTGGGAAATATTTAAAAAAGAAAAAAAAATTAAAGGGGGGCTAATAATTCTGACTTAAACAGTATATTCATTTCACAACACATTACCAATGTTTTAATTTCTGAAAAGTTATTTATATGGTCTTAAATGGGATTTTATTATCTTCAATTTATCTAGATAGGCCTGAAATAATTTTTATTGAGTTGATTTTTATAACTTATAGGAACAATGAATGTTAGTAATTCATGTTTTGCTCAGAAAAGAAAAAAAAACCTCAAATATGATGTTCTGACGCACATGCAAAGAATTCCAAATAAAATCAATCTGGTTTTGTTGCTTAAACATATAGAAATTGAAAACTGTACTTTACAGGGAGTCCACAGGGTCTTCTAAACACTTACATTTCCTGAAATATTGTGTTTTAGGTCATTATAAACAGCTATTCATTTTCCTTTGCTGATGTAAAGCTACCCAATCGGGCCAACAGCCATCCAATCACCAACAATTCAGCTCAATAAAACTTGTAACAAAAGTTTTATTCATTAAATTACCAATTTGATTCAATTATCTACCTTAAAATAACATTTGCTTAAAAAGTTCTCCAGGTACTACCTGGTGAGGACACTCTCTATACTTAGAAATAACTATAACTAGGCCATTAGGAAAAATCCTTAGCATTTAGCCCTGCGTAAGTCTGAAATTTCATTCGTAGTGGTCTTAAATTTGACTTGTTGAAACCTGCAGAAACCCTGTTTAAGTATTCACAGCTACTAATGAAGGCAGTGTAAATAATGGGTTTTACTGTGTTCATCAGAAACTTGAAAGTAATGAAAAGATGTCTGAATTGGATGCGGTCTTAAGCCAAAAGAGATTTGACTTATCAGCCCTACGAGACCAGAACAAAGAGCTCGAATTCAAGATTGAAGACTACAAGAGAAAGACCTACCAAAGGTTTGTTTCAAAACTGTTTTCCTGGTGGACATTAAATGTGTTTGCATTCCTTTGCAAAAAAAACTCATGAAAAATGACCAGATTGTATTGAGTAATGCTAACAACAACCAATATACTTTTGCAGAAAATGAAATCCAAATGAAAAACGGTCCATAGTTGTTGCTTCCTCTCTAAATTGTCCATGGTATGGCAACAACAAATGGCATCTCCTCCATACTATCTGTGAAGACCATATGTTTTCAAACACACACAACAGTCGTGTTATTCATGCTGTTTAGACTAGCACATCATGAAAAACTGTGACATGCGATCATATCTACATACACAGTGATTCTTCCCAACCTGACGAAGAACTTATAAATCAGCACTGGATCCCCTGTTGTAGACGGGGACTCCAGTGACAACGGCACTATGAGAAATGTGCTATAAACGTCTTGCGGTTCATTGGTCTGTTGTGTGAGTGTTGGATTCTTTAATTATCAACACTGAATCTGTGTTCCTGCAGATCACGTCATCAAATCAGGCAACAACTCTAATTCCACTTCATTAAAAATGTGTAGGTGTGTGTGTGCGGCTGCTAAAATTAAAATGCTGTGAAGCAGCACCACTGCATGTACTTACAATGATTCTCCACTGGCTTTGCTTCAAATTAAGGTTTTGCATTGGACATCAGTTGACAAACCAATGCAATGTTTAAAACAGACCATTTTCCACATTATTTGGCAAAGCAAAGGCTATTTTCTGTGAATGTGGAAGACTTTACATTCACTCCTTTTCCTTCAGCTTAGAGCGTACTAACACTAAAGGCTGATTTATACTATATCAAGCGCACACGTATGCTACGGCGCAGCCTATGCGTGAACGCATAGCTCCTTGCCGTTGGCGACGTTGACGCGCACCTCTCAAAAAATGTAACACGTACGCGTAGAGCAAGCTCTGTGATTGGTTGGTGAAGGAGCTCCGGGTGGAGACTGCTGTATTGTGTTTACCTCATGATTAAAGTTGTTGCACATCCGCCAGTTCTCACCTCTGAATAATCGAGTTTGAGCCACTTGTACATTAAGGAAGCATTCCGAAAAAAATGAAACACCAGCAAAGAAATTGACACAGAGTAACATAAATACCCATTGCCAGCAAGCGTTTCGGAAGTATATTGCAGAGCAGCAGAAACAGCGCATAAAAGTATAACTGCACGGCTACACACAAGGCTTGCGCCGTGGGTCATGCCGATCACTTGACGCAGAAGTATAAACCAGGCTTAAGGGAATACTCATACTATGTAAAATTGCATTGAACTGGGCCAAAGCACGCTTGTCCCACCTCCCGTCTCTCCCGACGGCCCGCACTCACATTACATTCGAGCCTGAGCACGCTTTTGTCATCGATGATGTGTTGTTCGGTTTAAGAAAAGAAGCGCTCTCGCTCAGCACAGCGAACATTTCTTTATATCATTATATTGTTTTAGTCATTTGGGATGTGGTAACACGCAGTCAAATATTTCGCAGAACAGATCAGCCAGTTTTAACGCTCATAAATAATCATAAAAGTCCTCGTGCTGCAGGTATTAGGAGGTTTGCTGAAGGTGCAGCTGTCGTGCAGTGAGGGGTTTGCGTCTTTAATAAATTACGACAGTTTGCATTTATTAAACAGTAAGAATGATTAATAAATCCGTATAAAACAGTCCCATAAAAGTACCGTCTCCACTTCAATTTCGGGCTTAGGCGCGCTTTGCACTCACACTACTAGCATACTGCGCCACAGCCCAAGTGAAACGCTCTCTGGCACACCTCTTCCAACCGGGCTTGGGCCGGCCAACTGAACCATGCCTGAGCTCGATTCAGAGCACTCACACTTTTCAAACGATCCGGGAAATGGGCCTGGGCACGGTTCGGAAAGCATAGTGCGAGTATTTCCTTAGTTCCTTCATTCATCAGGGGTCGCCACAGCGGAATGAAGTGCCAACTAATTCAGCATATGTTTCACACAGCGGATGCCCTTTTAGCTGCAACCCAGTACTGGGAAACACACATACAGACTCGCATTCACACACATCCAAAGACTACCAATTTAATTCATTCATTTTCTTGTTGGCTTATTCCCTTTATTAATCCGGGGTTGTCACAGCGGAATGAACCGCCAACTTATCCAGCAAGTTTTTACGCAGCAGATGCCCTTCCAGCCGCAACCGATCTCTGGGAAACAGCCACACACACACATTCACACACACACACACTCATACACTACGGACAATTTAGCCTACCCAATTCACCTAAACCGCATGTCTTTGGACTGTGGGGGAAACAGGAGCACCTGGAGGAAACCCACACGATCGCAGGAAGAACATGCAAACTCCACACAGAAACGCCCAAGCGCTAGAAAGACCAAACAAGCAGTGAACCTTCATCCACCAGTAGACACCGTCGTTGGACTACCTGGCTGGACCTTACAGCAGTTCATACTGCTGTGGTGACCCCTAATAAATCAGAGACTAAGCAGAAGAAAAATAAATGAATGAAAATTAATTAACCATGAAAATATAAAAGGGTTTAGCACAATAATCAAATCACAAACACTGCTTTCAAGGTACAGCATGCAAATATCTAATAACTAGTATGACTAACCTTGGTTGTCATATATTCAGGGCATTTTCATTTCCACTTGTGAAATATGCTGAATGCTGAGTAAGAGTTTTTTGTAAGTGGGCTGCTGTTGGTTTGCTCTCTGTACATCTCAAGGGACTGACTGTGCTTTATGACGTTGTTTTTAGCAAGCAGGCTGTAAGAAAGCTAGCGATGGATCATGAGCACATCAAGCTGAAGATCAGTCTGAGCGAGAAGCAGTGGAAACCAGTTAAAGAAGAACTCCAGCAGGTTTCCCATGAACACTCAGACACTAAAGCTGAGCTGGAGCGTCTGGAGCGCCAGACCTTTCTGGAGGAGCTGAGGAACAGGGTATGAGGGCACATGTGCTCTTCAGATCTGTAGAACAGTTCATTAGAGCAGCAGTGTTTCCAACCCTGTTCCTGGAGGCTCACCAACTGTAAATATTTTAGATGTCTCCCTCATCTGACCCATTCACTTCAGGTTTTGGAGTCTCTTTTAATGTTCTGATTAGTTGATTCAGGTGTGTTTGATTAGGGGGAAGTTAAAAATGTGCACTGTTGGTGTGTCTTTAGGAATAGTGTTGGGAAACTGCACTAGAGAGCTCAATTAGTGAAAAAGTAGCATTTTAAGAGCCAGAAAAGTGAATGAATGTATATAATTTATGTGCATGGAATATTTTTCAGCTTTTTGTTAGGAATTTTTTGTACCGTCCCAAGGAAAATAAATCAATAAATTCATGAAAGAGCTGAATCCAAAAATAAAAAAAAGTTTGAATCTTCTCCCTCCATTACATTCGACACTTTTCCCATTGAAAAGTAGAGTTAGTTTCAAAAACCACCAATTAAAACCATCTCAATATCACAACTGTTCATAAAAGCAACGAGTACCCATTTAAATGCTTCTGTAGGTATACAATAGCTTTATTTAAAGGACAGATAAAAATAAAAGTTATTGTTGACCAAAAATGTTAATAAAAGCATCACATGGCCTTTTTAAAGTCATTAATGCAACATAGGTCCATTCTGAAAATGTACTCCTATATACATTTCTGGAGATTGCAAATTATGTAGCCAGAAATACGACCATGCATTTCGTCTTTAAAATGAACGCTACCAGACGGTATGATGCCGTTCCTTTTTGCGCTTAAATTAAATAAGGTCAATCGATGCTTTTGAAAGCACTATCGGTTGGGTTTAGGGAAAGAGGAGGGTGGGTCAGTCCATCGGTCAGTCAGTCAGTTGACAGCGGCCTCTGGTGAATTTACACAATTAGAGCATGCGCGAATTTCACTCTCAAGAGAAATTTAAAATCTAAAAAAGCATACACAATGGCCTCTAATGGATTTGCAGAAACAAAAACTGCAAAAAAAAAATGTACCTCCTGGGATGTATTTGGCGCTCTCCAGAAATGTATATCAAGGTATGTAATCAGAATGAGCCTGGGTTGCATTAATGTTTTTTTTTTTAAATAATTACATTAAAAATATTTGATTTTAAAGATGGATTATATACTATAGAATTATAGTGTAGTATGACATATTCTGACTTGCTTTGTATTTTGTCCTCTTCGCACTGAAATGTTTCTTCATAATACACCTTTTCTTTTCGGTGTGCAGAAAGAAATTGACAAAATGAAGTCTCTGGTGTCAACCGAAAAGGCTGCATTAGATTTCATCAAGGTAAAACCTGTCTTGAAAACATTTTCAGTTTATAATTGCTAAATAAATGAATGATTGATGAATTTGTGTGTCCATTTTATGTATCTGTTAAAGGAATAGTTCACCAAAAATATTGAATCTACTTACCAAACTATTACGAGTTATTTTTTCTGTTGAAGGCAGGTAGGCAGTAGCCATTGACAGTAGGTGTATGTAGTAGGAAAATAATACTATGAAAGTCACTTTCCAACATTCATCACAACATATTTCTTTCATAAACGCAACTCAGACAGTAGAGTTTTAGTTTTAGGTTGAATTATCCTTTACCATTGATATGTTGCTGTTCAGGGTAATCTGGATGTAGAGGCAGCTGAATATATTCGTGAACAAAATAACTGTAAGCGGGTGAAAGATGAACTGCAGAAAAACCACAACGATGCTTTCATTGCAACTGCTGAACTGGTGACTGAATTGGAGAAACTGACACAGATATTAACAGAGAAATCTGAGGTAAATCTGACAGGCTTGGAGGAGAGTTTTTAAAATATTGGATTTCAAGTCACATCACCACTACATTTGCGCAGTCCTAAATATGATGGCCGTAATTTTCATTTGCATAAGCCTGTCTTTTTTATTTATTTGTACCTTTTTAATTTCTTTATCAGACTATTGAAAATTTGAAAGTGAAGCTAAGCGACCTGCAAGCTGCAAACAAAAACCTCTCTGATGATTTTGAGGAGAGAAAAAAGCACCATCAGGAGAGTTTGGATTCTGCAAAGGTAAAAATAAAACCATATTTAATTTATGATACAGTATGAGTTCTACAAATCTAAGTATTATACATACACAGCAGTATTGCTAACTTGTACTCTTAAATTGCTAAAAACATATATGTAATTCTATATTTATTTATTTTATATGTGTTATCAGGAACGTCTTACTCTTCTGTTACTGCGGTACGATGAGAATTCAAACCGTATGAAGGAAATTGACCTGAAGTCTAAGGATTTAAAGCAAGAATCAGAGATGATGGAGCAAACTATCAGCACTATGCCAGATATTATAGAGGACTTACAGTAAGAAAAAATGACTGTGTACATCAAATTTAGGTTACACATTTTTTTAGGGTGCTGTTGTTACAATGTAATTGCACAAATGAGTCACAATAGTTTTTGCTAACACTTTACGGTGTCCCTATTACTTATTTAACTACTGAGTACTGTTAATTAATTACATGTAATCACACTTTATTTTAATGTACAATTCATTAACACACCATTAACAAAGACTTTTAGCTCAATAAATGACTACTTAGCTGTTTATTAATAGTTACTGTGCTAATTTAGTAGTTGGGTTTAGGTATTGGGTAGGATTATGGATGTAAAATAAGATCAACCCAAGCTCATTCTGAAAACGTAGCCCCGCGGACATTTCTGGAGACCACGATTTACGTGGCTGGAGGTACGTATGGCCGGCTGGGTTGACGGCTCGCCTCCTCCGTGTGTAGGGCTTTCCCGCCGCAACCAGTTTGTCCGGTTAGCTCGTCATGTTGCGTTGGCAGAGCGGAGGCCCTGAGCAGGAGGAAGAGCCTGCCGGGTTCGAAGACCGGGTTCGAGTCTGGGGAAGAGCGGTTTCAGAAATCCGGTAAGACAAAAAACAGAATCCAAAAAATAAAGCGAACAAGTTCGTAATGGATCCGAAAATGCGGTCAAAATTGGACAAGGTCTTTTCTTTTTCTGCATGGCTTTCGTAAATCATCACTTGGGTTTAGGGAGAAAGGAGGAGGAGGAGGCCAATTTGCTGGCCGCCCAGTTAATCGTTCAGTCATTCAGCCAGTCGGTCAGTGGGACAGATGGTCGCTCGACAGCGGCCTCCAGCAACTATTTACGTGAGAACAGCGGTCTGTCGCAGATTCGCGAAAGCAAAAATTGCACAAATACGTACCTCCCGGGAGGTATTTCGCAGTCTCCAGAAACGTCCGTGGGGCTAGGTTTCCAGAATGAGCCTGGGTTGGTTATGGCGACTCTTAAACAAGATAAAATGTTACAAAGTTTGTGCAACAAAGGTAGATCAACATCTGTAAGGTGTCAATAAAAATGATACAGTAAACCTCAAACTCTGTCAACAAAACAAATTTTGAAAATCAAATCTGAGCTTTCAAGTAAAGGAACCGACCATCATTATTCAAATACATACTGCAACATTACAAATTGTGAAGTTGAATGACTTTATTACCCCCTATGCTAAAACAAAATCCAACTAGTGGCTGGGATGCACAAGAAACCAAAAAGCCACTCTGGCGACATCCTTTTTTATTTACAGTCTCCTCAGTGCTACTATACGGCACTCATTTTCGCCAGTGTTATTCTGACCTGAAGTAACAAGCACGAGCGCATGGTTTCCTTTACCATTTTCAATGTGCTTTGCACTTGTGCTCCCCTGGCGTCTCTTGGCGCATGCTAAGCAGCCACATTTTAATAAAACTATAGCATACCAGAAACTTCTAACCAAACTTTTTTTTTAATCGTCATTGACAATGGTGTTCGGTCAATCAATACCAATTTTACCACCCAGCCCTAATATTACTACATTAGAATTTTAAGTCACATTTTATTTTAATATATAATTCATGCTACAAACCCATTGATAACCAATTAACTAACACTTTCAGCTCAATAAACTACTAATTAGCTCGTATTTATAGTTAGTAAGGTAGTAGTTAGGTTTAGGTATTGGGTAGGATTAGGCATGTAAAATAAGATCATACTTTCTAACAGTTTCTAACTTAATAAAAGGCAGGTAATAAGCCAGTAGTAAACGGTGTGAATTGTAAATTACAGTACGTGTTACATATTAGACACGCTTGTTTTATTGTTTTTTTTCAGGGCTTTGTCAAACACTATGATGTCCAAACATGGTACAGCCGCAGAAGTGATGGGTAACTTGCACAGAGATATGGCTTCCTGTGAACAAAGGAAGTCTGATCACGCACAGATTCACTTGGCCCTGTTCACTCAACGCCAGGCTGTCATGAAGGACACAGAGGTCAAGAACCCTTCATTCATATTTACATTTTACGTCAAGATGATTTCCTATACGTGCTGATCCTAGACCGGCTTTGCTGTTTAAATATGTATAATCCAGGTTAACAAATGTTTTCTTTACATATCAGAAAAACAGATCAGCTGAAGCCAAACGAGCATGAGTGCATTTGATTGGTTAAGGGATTTGATGTGCTCCAATCACCATTCAAGCCGAAATTACTTTTTATAAATATTTAGATTTCCTTTGTAAGGATGATGCACTGCCTATTATTTCATGGGATGGCCAGACATAGAAAAAAATGCATTTTGGAACACATATTTAACAGAAAACCTTTTATCCAATATAATCTGCATTTAGCTGACAGTCATTTATATTTAGTTAAACATAAAAAGTGTGGTTCTAGCACACATACATTTGCAAACATATAGGGCTTGCAAACATAAATCTGCATTAAACCAATCAGAGTCTCATCTACCATTCACTTTAAGAGTCAGTTGCGTTGCGTCATGTCGCATTTGCTATTTACATGGCAGACTTTGTATGAAAAAACTGAACACTTCACTATTGAAAAAAACTTAAACAAACCATCTGCAGCGCGAGGATAAAGAACGAGCCTCCTCCATTCGGCCTCTTTACATTTTTTTACTTTACTTTTATTCTTTACTCCTTTACTTTCGTAAAGTAAGTAGAAACTAACTCCACTGAAGACATCTATTAGCCTTCATATTTAATTTTGTTTGTTAAGCACAACGATTTTTAAAAACTATTCCTAAATTCAGTTCTAATTTCCAGCAAACGACAACAATAATAACTTAAAGTGGTAAAAAAACACAAGTGAGTTATTTCCCGACACACGTCCTATTGTTATGCCCCATATGGTGATGCAGACGTCTAAAAACCCAACAGGTGGACAAATATTAATTTTATTTTTATTAAAAAATATATAAACATGCACATAAAAATAATACTACTTCTTATAATAACATTATACTAATGCAAATTTGCGCATTGAGGCAGTGATTTTTATATCTGAAGGGGACACTACACTGTCAGTGGGCGCCGTCTCTCAGATGAGACGTTAAACCGAGGTCCTGACTCTCTTTTTAATGATTTTTCATAAAAAATTCTATGGCACTTCTCGTGAAAGAGTAGGGGTGTAACCCTGGTGTCCTGGCCAAAGTCCCTCTATCGGCCCTCATGATCATGGCCTCCCAATCATCCCCATCCACTGAATTGGCTCTATCACTGTCTCTCCACTACACCAATAGCTGGTGTATGGTGAGCGCACTGGTGCCGTTGTCCTGTGGCAGCCGTTGCATAAGTTGGTCAATGGCACAACCTATTTCTGTTCCTTAAACTAGCAACGCACCAACAATGCGCCTTTACACGCCTCCTTTTAAGGCCGGTACGCACATTTTAAATAGCAACAAATTGCGCCAAACTTGTCCTGCACCTTATTGCGCTGGGTTTATGATATGCCCCATAATATTTGGATTAACAATATTATAGATGAAGGTTTAGAGGCCATTGAATTATTGCTATCCATAGGGGTTTTTCGAAATTAATTTACATTTATTCTATTAGTTCCCCTATGGTGTTGTCACTTGAATATTTATCCCTTGTAAATGGTTTGCATAATAAAAAAATAAAAAAAACTTCATATTTGGTCTTTGCAGAAAAGGTTTAAATTTTTTTTCTGTGTCTTCTTATGGCAACTCGGGCTCATTATTGATAGGTACCCCTATATATATTTCTGGAGATCACGAAATTCGTCCCAGGAGGTACATTTTTTGGGCAGTTTTTATTTTCGCGAATCCACCAGAGGCCGCTGTGTACATTTTTTTTAGATCTCAAATTTCTCTCTCCAATGCCATTCGTGCCTGCTGTTCTTGCGTAAATCCACTATAGACTGCTGTCGACTGACTGACTAACCATTCGACTGGTTGAATGACCGACTGACCGACCCCTCCAACAACTCCCTCCCTAAAGCCAACCGACAGTGTTTTCAAAAGCAATCCAGAAAAAGAAAAGACCTCGCCTGATTTTTACCACAATTATTAGCTCTTACCATGTTTTCACACTGCTATTTACTTTGTTTTTGTTTTATCTGCTTTCTGACACTGTTTTTCACTGGACTCAAACCCCGTCGTCACGGTCAACTCCATGCATCTCAAGTCCACTGGCAAACTAATAACAGCGGAATAGACATCCACACGGAGGTAAGCCGTCAGCTAGTTGTGCGAAAAGAAACAGAAGTTGTCGATGTCATAGCACCCCACAGTGTCCATTTTAACGATGAAATGCAGCCATATGTAGCTCTGGCTACATAATTCGTGATCTCCAGAAATGTATACGGGGGTACATTTTCACAATGAACCTGTATTACCTTATGGCCACAGTTTAAACTGCAATTTCGACAATCCCTTATGCCTAAAGATAAGCTGGCAGTTCTTTAATCTCATTGAATCTCCATTCATTTCATGTGTAGGTGTAGGAAACATCCTAATGCACAATTTTTCTGCAATACCCCACACTTAATGGGATAGTTTGACCAATAAAATTAAAGTCATCGTTTACTCAATCGTTTTAAACTGGTTTGGCTTTATTTATTCTGTTGAACACAAAGCAAATATACAAAAAAAATACTGTAGTATTTTTCATGGCTGCTGGTTTCCAACATTGTTCAGACTAACTTACTTAAAATAAGAAAGGAATTATTAAAAGTTAAGAACCAATTGTGTGTAGAGAATTAAAAACTTTTCGGTGTTCTATCTCCTTTGTCTCACCCCTCCACTGACATTGTCTGTAATAATTTGATGAAAGCTCCAATTTTCGGTCAGAGATTATGTTACGTTTGGCATGAAATCCATGTATTATCACTTAATTTTCAGAGGGAAAAGCCATTTTAAAAGGGTCGTTAAGTTTCAGGATTTCAGCATTCTTCAGAATATCTTGTTTTGTTTTCAGCATATGAAAGAAATTCATAAAAGTTTTAAACCACTTGAGTGTTAAGAATTAAAAATAATCTCACATCTCTACTGACATTTTCTCGAATAATTTGATGAAAGCTCCAATTACCTGTTAGAGATTATGTTGTGTTTTGGAACACATATGAAACCCATGTATTATCCCTTCATTTTCAGATGGAAAAGCTATTTTTTGGGGGTCGTAGTTTAGTTCAGCATTCTTCAGAATATCATATTTCGTGTTCAGCAGATGAAAGAAAATCATAAAAGTTTAGAACCACTTGAGCGGGAGGAAACGATTTTTGAATTTTTAGGTGAACTATTTCTTTAATCTCACACATCTACTGACGTTCTCTCTAATAATTTGATGAAAGCTTTAATTTTCCATCAGAGATAATATGTTATGTTTTGCATGAAACCCACGTATTATCACTTCATTTTCGGAGGGAAAAGCTATTTATTGGGGGAGTTGAGTTTCGGGATTATGGCCTCAGTCAGAGCCCGGCGCCTGATGAAAGTCTCACATGGCTTATCTAATGTGAAATCGCCATGTGGTATATAGTTTCATTAAACGGTGATCAAGAATGCATTAGTTCAAAACAAGAAAAGGCAATGGGGCTTAATCCGCCATGCGCGCAGAAGCAGCAAACTCCAAACAAGTTGTTGGTGCGAGACAGGAGCCGAATTAAAAGTCCTCCCTCATAGAGCCAGTCTGCCATTAACTTGCTGCAGGGCAGCAGAGCAGAGAGTCTCTTTAGACTCTCGCAGGAAACAATAAAGCGGCACAAAGATTCATTGCCCAACAGAAACGTTATATATTTGAACACTTCATACAATAAGAGGCAATGTCAGAATGTCTTTGATTGACCTGAGGCGCATCATTCAGACGTCACAGTCAAGATGGCAATAACACTGGAAATACAGATGATGACCACTGTGTGAATGAGAAGCACACACTTATCAAGATTTCTGTGTATACACAGATTTTTTTTTCTTGATTATGGTCATTGAAAGCCTAATTTAAAAAAAATAACCATAATTGTGAACAGAGCTGTGACTTTGGGTCACATTTACTAACAGCTTGCTCAATGCAGATCTTCTGGCATAAGCGCTGAAAACACTTGATACTGTACTGTATTGGCATACTGTAAGCATCTGTATCTGCAGTTTACCTGTACTGCTGGATATGTGTACTTTTATTTACACAATGTGTAAATATTCTCACGAGAACTTGCTTTGTGATTTGTTTAGTAAATCTATCCTAAATTATATGCTAGATTGCAATTGTACACTTAATTTAGAATCTTATTATAATTTCATTTACACTTGCAATCTCACAAATTAAATCCTTGTCATAATTGTGAGTTGTGTTTCTCCTGTTAATGTATCGTTTTCATATAGGGCGCTATCATACATTTGATGCAATGGGGCATGACGCAAGTGTTTTTTTTTTTTTTCAACCCGACACTTACAGTATATTTTCATGGCTTGTGCCATGTTGTTTAAATAACATATTTGCACCTAGTTTTGTGCCCATGGGTGTGCTGGTCTACAAAGGAAGTTTGTTAAGGCGCAATTAGACTAGGGTTGGGCATCTAAGCTATAATGCCGATCCGATACACATCTCGATACAAAGAATACGATCCGATATATTAGCGATACATTTGTGACATATCGCGATGCAACACGATACGATTCACACCCATATCACAATACAATGCGATAATTCAGCACTAACTAATTAGATCAAGTTTATGAGATTATGTGAAAGAGGATGCTGTGCCATTGAATGAGTATGATTATTTATTAACCAAGCAAAACCAAGACTTTTTTTCTCTCAGAGCCAGAGTGTCAGTTTACAGTAGAGGGCCATTTTAGAACATATAGCACATATTATTTGAGTATTTTCAAGATAAACAGAATGTATAAGTGCAATATATATTAATATATATATATATATATATATATATATATATATATATATATATATATATATATATATATATATATATATATATATATATATATATATATATATATATTTGCACTCTTTCAACATAAAGGTTTAGCATTGCACAACAAGAATTGTGATTTAACCTTTCAACTATGAAAACTAGTTTTACAAAGATATTTTGCCACTGAATATTCAAAACTTAAGGTCGTGATCTAGCAGTGTTATGCTGCTTTGAAACATCACTGTCACTGTAAACAACAGGCTAATAAAAATATAATTAAATAAAAATTAACAGGAGGAGGTGTTTAAAACCTTCGTTCTCTGTGACACTAGGCTGAATATCTTTGCAGATGAACAATGCAGTAACATCCGTTATTGGCGTAGAGCGCATAAAACTGTTGCGCATGGAAAAAAACTTTCAATGCTTTTCTCATCACTTTTGGAGCTGGTAGCTACAGTTGAAGCAGTGCAGGAAGCCGGGGATGCAGGAACACTGGAAGATGCTTCCACAACAACAACGTGGCGCCGCTTCAAGTGAGATTTCAGATTAGTCGTGCTGCCCGTGTATTTTACAGGTGCGCGACACATTTTGCAAATTGCATCTGTCCTGTCAAGTCGTCCATCCTTAAATCCATAATGTTGCCATACTTTAGATTTAGAACTCAGTGGGGAATAAAATGTTTGTTTTGCTTCTCGCGCTTTCTGAGGGCGCTCCACTAGCTTCATCCGCACACCTGATACACTGAGTTGTAGTGTAAGTGTACACATCCGCAAGTCCGTTGCTAAGGCATACTTTATGTAGGTCGATTAAATTATGCGCCAAAAACAGGTTGACAACACTTGTTAATAAATAAAAAATACATTCTATATTAAAAATATAAGCTGTATCTTGGAAAAACCGATGCATCTCGCAAAAACCGATGCATCTCGATTTGCTTCCAAAATTTTATTTATCCTCTGCTGCTCTACCGATGCACTCGCATCGTGCACACGCATGACCGCGTATCGATACATATCGGTTAATCTTCCCATCCCTAAATTAGACGCGTTGCTTTTTTAAAGTCAGTCTAAAGTCGATGGCAGTTTTCTTTTGTTGTTGTTATTTAAAGAGTGATATGCCCCTATTGGCGGCTCCACAAAACACATGTTGCTTATTACACACACAGGGATGCGCAGCAGCACAGCATTTATAAATATGAACAATTAAAAGATTGAAACACAAAGGATTATTATTGTCTACATAAATATGGAAAAATGCTACCTACTCCCTCAGGGGGCTTTGGTAGATTCCAGTTTGTTCAGTACATGGCCTGTTGGCTTTAACCTTGCGCACAAGCAGAGCGGTTTCCTCTCTAGTGAAGTGTTCTGATTTTTACCGACAAATCCACTGTGAAAATAGTCAATATGCCATGGGGCGACAGTAACTTATTCCTAAAGATAATGGGAGATAAGACTCTGGTTGGTTTATTATTACGTCAAAAAAAATTTGAAGAATAAGATCTTTTAGACCAGTGATTCTTAAACTTTGGTACATGTAACCACTGTTTTAGACCATGCGTGTCGACCATTTTTCCCATTATTAAAATAGTTAAAGTGGATTCGGACACAACCTTAGTGCACCTGCACCTTGCACTTTAAACCATGCACTTACATGGGCAGTGTAAGAATAACACCACATACTTATTCTGACCTGCACTTAGGTAATCATACAAATTTTTATGCTTTTTGATTCAATGTTTGTAATAAATTTAAATATTAATAAAATGTATCCGATCCCCAGATCATCTGTTCTGTTCCTGCCTGTTCTCCGATCCCTGTTTTAGCGGATTACCGCATATCTTTTGTTTGTTTATTTGTCTTTTTGGACTTTGTTCCTACACTATATTGATGTAGTCAAATTGCAACTGGATCCTTCTAGTACTCAATCCTACCGTTACAGAAGTGTGTTGAAAAAGTCTTCTCTCTGTTAAACAGAAATTGGGGGGAAAAATAAACATGGGGCTAATAATTCTGTCTTCAACTGTATGTATGGCTGCATTTAGTCTTTAAAATGAACGATACGGGGCGATATGGCGCAGCCAGCAGCTTCTATTTCGCACTACCAGCTGACCCAGTACCTCTGTGTGCACGGCTTTCCTGCTATTACCAGTTTGCCCAGTAACTCGCCATGTATGTTGGCGGACTTGAGATGCAGAGCGGAGTTGACTGCGACAACGGGTTTGAGTCGGGTGAAGAATGGTATCAGAAAGAAGGAAAAACAAAAGCCAAAAAAATAAAAGAAGTAAATAACAGGGTGAGAAAAACAAAGGAGCAAATGGCACTCACAAGAAAAAGCGTACACAGTGGCCTCTGATAGATTCGCAAAAACAAAAACTGCAAAAAAACGTACCTCCTGAGACTATTTCTGCGTTCTCCAGAAATGTACATAGGGGTATATATCTACTGTATAATGAGCCTGGGTTGGATATCTTGAAATCTACGCTACAGATGGCATTTTTTGTAAATCGTGACAAAATTAATATCAGTGACAATTTTGTGACAATAATGTCTCGAGATCACAGGTATTACCTATTATTATTTGGTTTTTTTTCACCCATATGTACATCACTATTTCTGGACCATTCTGCCTCTTTATCAGACACTACATTACCAACATGAGCACACAGCATAAAGCACATGTGCAAACCACCAGACCATAGCTCCAACAATTGTGGCCCCTTTTATTAGCAATTATCATTTCAATAAATCCTCAAGACAGATGCTCCTATTCAATGCAACAGTTTCATCTGCATCTGTATTTCCCTGGGAATCGACTTCATGACCTTAGCATTGCCAGCGCTGTTAAGGTCAATGTCGAATTGACGTTTGCAGATGTGTTTACAACCCATTTTATGTCTATAATGTAACATGTTTCTGAGTGAATCAGCAAAAGTTTCGTTTTTCTTTGCAAAAGATAGCAGCAATTAATTAATTTAAATAAGAGCTGTAAATATTCAGTAGATTTTTCTTGTATTCTTGCATTGCAGTTTCTAACCTTGATAATAACGGTGAACTGTTGTGCATTTCCTTACACAATAAGTCGAGATGCGTTAAATGTAACTCGCCCTTATGGACACACTCCACTGTGACTTCCTCACAAGCTGAATTGGGGTTTTTTCCCCCCTCTCCCCTCATCATATTCTCATGTAGCTTGTTTACTTGATGAAGTCAGACGCTCAGTGAGTAGAAAAGCAGTAGGATGCAAAGTGCAGACACCATCAGTTTCTTATGGCCAATGAAGTGTAATTTGTCCCATTTACATTTCAGAGGTGCATCAGACGGGTTTTGTCAGCACTGCATGCAGTAATTAAGCTTTAAATCAATAGCCGGCATTTGTCATGTTTACTGCCACTCTCGGTGCTGGGTTAAACTCATCAGTTTAGCGCTGGGTCGTTTTACTGCCCAGACACACTTCATTATTCCTTATTCCCAGGTAGAGCAGGAAATGTTCTTCTCCATCTCTCTTTCCATTTCTCTCTCTCTCTCGCTGTGTCTGATGCTGACACAGGGTTGTGGAGATTGTGGAGACAAGCAAATCAGAGAGCTATTTATTGTAATTTGTTTACATGCTTCCTCAAGTGCTGTATGATTACTGGAATTACTGCGTTCGGATAGGTTTCGTTGCCGCATTTTGGAGTAAAATGAGTCAGATGCGAAACGAAAAAAAAAGTAGTGCAGAAAATAAACAAGCATGCAAATGATGTAGACTCAATCTCATGAACATAGTCACATAATACATTCATTCATTTTCTTGTCGCCTTAATCCCTTTATTAATCTGGGGTCACCACAGCGGAATGAACCGCCTCACATAATACAGTGACCCCAAAAAAATAATAGGGATATTTTAAAAAAAATCAACATTTCCTCACATTTTAGTTATACCTAAGTGGTTCTAAACTTTTAGGAATTTCTTTGTTCTGTTAAACAAAAAACAAGATATTCTGAAGATTGTGGGAAAAAAGAAACAAAAATATCATGAAAATCAATGGTTGCTTTTTTCTAGCATTCTTCAGTATGTTTTCCTTTGTTTTCAACAGAAGAAAGAAAATCAAACAGGTTTGAATTAAGTGAAGGATGAGTAAATAATGCAGCATTATGAATTCGTAGTCCCTTATACATTTCAGGAGAGTGCAAATTATGTAGCCAGAGGTACATATGGCTGCATTTTGTCTTTAAATCTAATGTAAAGAGTGGTATGATGCCGCTGACGGCTTCTTTTTCTTTTTGCGCTGCCAGCTGACCGCTTGGACTACTTTTCCGCTGTTACCAGTTTGCCCAGTGGCTCACCGCATATGTTGGGGGACTTGAGATGCAGAGAGAAGTTGACTGCAGTGACGGGGTTCGAGTTTGGCTAAGAACGGTTCCAGAAAGCAGATAAAACACAAACAAAAGGCAAAAAAAAAGAGAAGTAAATAACAGGGTGTGAACATGGTAAGATTCGAAAATATGGTAAAAATTAGGCGGCCGCAAGGGCTTTTCTTTTTCTGTACTGCTTTTAAAAACACTGTCGGTTGGGTTTAGGGAAGTGTGTGTGTGGGTCAGTTGGTGCTTTTGAAAACACTGTCGGTTGGGTTTAGGAAAGTGTGTTTGTGGGTCAGTTGGTACTTTTGAATACACTGTCGGTTGGGTTTAGAGAAGTGTGTGTGTGGATCAGTTGGCGCTTTTGAAAACACTGTCAGTTGGGTTTAGGGAAGTGTGTGTGTGGGTCAGTTGGTGCTTTTGAATACACTGTCGGTTGGGTTTAGGTAAGTGGGTGTGTGGGTCAATTGCTGCTTTTGAAAACACTGTGGGTTGGGTTTAGGGAAGTGGGTGTGTGGGTCAATCGGTGCTTTTGAAAACACTGTTGGTTGGGTTTAGGGAAGGAGGTGGGTCAATCGCTACTTTTAAAAACAGTGTCGGTGGGGTTTAGGGATGTGGGTGGGTCAATTGCTGCTTTTGAAAACACTGTTGGTTGGGTTTAGGTAAGTGGGTGTGTGGGTCAATCGGTGCTTTTGAAAACACTGTTGGTTGGGATTAGGTAAGTGGGTGTGTGGGTCAATCGGTGCTTTTGAAAACACTGTTGGTTGGGTTTAGGGAAGGAGGTGGGTCAATCGCTACTTTTAAAAACAGTGTGGGTGGGGTTTAGGGATGTGGGTGGGTCAATTGGTGCTTTTGAAAACACTGTCGGTGGGGTTTAGGGAAGTGGGTGTGTGGATCAATTAGTGCTTTTGAAAACACTGTCGATTGGGTTTAGGGAAATGAGTGGGTCAATCGCTGCTTTTGAAAACACTGTCGGTTGGGTTTAGGGAAGTGGGTGTGTGGGTCAATTAGTGCTTTTAAAAACACTGTCGGTTGGGTTTAGGGAAATGAGTGGGTCAATCGCTGCTTTTGAAAACACTGTTGGTTGGGTTTAGGGAAGTGGTTGGGTCGGTCTGTGCTTTTTAAAACACTGGTGACTGGGTTTAGGAAAGCAGTGGGTGGGTCAATCAGTGTTTTTAAAAACACTCAGTTGGGTTTAGAGAATGCAGTGGGTGGGTCAATCGGTGCTTTTGAAAACACTGTTGGTTGGGTTTCAGGAAGGGGGTGGGTGGGTCAATCTGTGCTTGTCGGACAGTCAATTGGTCAGTAAGTCAGTCAGTCGACAGCAGCCTCTGTGGATTTATGCAAGAAGATAAATCCACAAAAGCGTACACAGCGGCCTCTGGTTGATTCGCTAAAACAAAAACTGAAAAAACGTACCTCCTGAGACCCATTTCACACTGTCCAGAAATGTAAACAGGGTTATGTATCCATAATGAGGCTGGGTTGACATAATGACAGAATTCAAATTTTTGAGTGAACTATCCCTTTAAGTAGTACTTTAAATGTGTGAATGTCATTGCATTTCATTATACTTTTTAATCAATAGTTGGAAAAGCATTGTTTAATGACTTTACACCTCATAAGCCTGTTTTGCTGGTGTTAAAGCACAAGGTGGTGTTGTTGTTTGTATTCCCAGAGATTTCATATACTAATTAAATTAATGACATAATCTTTTAATCTTTTGGTCCTAAATAATTTCTCAACATTGCTGTATTTCTTCTTCTTTTTTAAAGGAGTGGCCACCTAAAATGAAAATGCATCATGTACTCAACCTCTAACAAAAGTTAGATAAAATAAACATCCCACATTCTAGTGTGCCTCAAATACACTTTATGGCATATCATCCTTTATTTTTTTTTATTTTTTATTATTATGCCTAAAAAGCCCTTTTTGCCTCTTCACACATATTCATGGTAAAAGTTGCAATATCTAGTCTTGAACTAATCATTCTTTTGAATCAGATGCTTTTAATGAATCAGTCGATGCAGTTCACAAAACTGAATGACTTGTTGAAGAATCGGACTAATCCAGTTCTTGAGTTCAACTCACTGACTCAATGATCCGGTCATAGAGGTTAACAGCCCACTGGAGGGCAAGATTATCAGTGAATAACTTACATTTTAGTCCATTCCTCGCAGAAAAAGCTATCACATGGCTTCAGAAATCTTGAAATACCATGCGCAAGTCATTTAATCAGCTTTTAAGTCCTGAAGGTTCAGTTCTAATTTATTGTAATAGCATGTGAAAGTGCTTCTTCAAAATCGCTTGTTGAATTAGTCTTAAAGCTATTTAGATATGTGTAAGTGCTTGATTCTATTGTTCATCATAACATGTCATTGAGAGAATCTTGTGCAAATCTGTTACAGGCTAATCTACGGAAAGCCCTAAAAGACAATCTGAAGTTAGCGCAAGAATACCAAGAGCTTCAAAGAGCGCTAATGATGAGCCGACAGGATGTGTTGTGTGTTTTTGATGGAAGAAACCGAGCTGAGGCCTCCATCCTAGATCACAAACAGGTAATGTTTCTTTCTCCGAACAGTCTTTCATCTGTGGGTGTACATCAGGGCTGTTTTCTGATACGTGAATGATGTGCTTGTCTATCTTTGTCATCAGAGATAGACAGCAGGCATGCAAAATAGCGAGGTTAGCGCGGACTAGCCTGTCATAGGTGGTTGGTTTTAGTTGGGCAGTCAGCTAGGAGGCCATTGCAGTAATCTAATCACGATGAGATAAGCTTCGTGACAGCGTTGCTCTGGCGTGTATGTGTTTATTCCATCTCACATGGCAGCGAGAGGAAACAGGCGCGTAGCAGATGCAAACGCTCCCAAGAACGCTTGGGGAAAATGCTAATATGACATGTACGTCCATCACTAAAGGATGGGTGGTTTCGCTGGTATTCATCAAAGCTGCACTGTGTACCTATAGAGCGCAGTGCATTAGTCATTCCCTAACATTATATACTGTAGACTAAATTAAGACGGTGGAGTTTGCATGTTCTCCTCATGTTGGCATTGCTTTTCTTCTGGGTGGTCTGGTTTTCCCCACAGTTCAAACACATGCGTTATAGGTGAATTGAATAAACTAAATTGGCCATAGTGTATAAGTGTGTGTGTATGGGTGTTTCTCAGTATTTGGTTGCAGCCGGAAGGGCATCCGCTGTGTAAAACTGGAATAGTTGGCAATTCATTCTGCTGTGGCGACCTTTGATAAATCAGAGACTAAGCTAGAAAATAGAAAATTAATGAATTAATTACAGGGTTCAACGCTAAGGATTTTTTCTACCGGTCTGATCGGGCCAGTGGTTCAGATTTTTACTTGCCCTGCCAAAATTTTCACTGGCCCCACCAAAAAAAAGGGAAGTTAATAGCTATTTTTAGCGACATATTTTAAATAAAGTCTCAAAAATAAAGTCTGTAAATCTAGAATTTCAATACTTTAAATGTAAAAATGTAAATAAAAGTGTTATGCAAGCAAAAAGAGCAGTATGGAAAATGTGCAGGTATTTTAATGCGGTTTGAAATTATTTAACAAAAGGTGGCTGACTTGTCAAACTGACGGAAAACTGTGCAAAAACAGAAACAGACATTTTCTTTTAGCCTTATAATTTGATGTTGCCACCATGTTGCCGTTTCTTTGCTGTACTAATTTTTACCAGGTTACGGAAAAAAATAGCATGCTCAATCAGAGAAGAGGAACCGGAAAGCAAAATATTGTTTACGACATCACAGAAAAGGTAGTGTTTAAAGACTTAAAAGCACAAACTTAAAATGCACGGAATTGACAAATAGTCAGACAAATTAAATGTAAGTGCCAAGGCAGCACTGTCCCAATCGGGCCAGTAATGATCCGGTCTACTGTCCCAAGTTTCTCTCATGCTGGCCCTGGGCCACCGGGCAGTCCTTATTGTTGAGCCCTGAATTATTAAGAAGGCTATTTACTTTTACAAATTTGACACACTCAAACCCCTTCAGAAATGTTGTAATCTATACTGTATGTCATATACAGTAGATTTAAACAGCTATATTTATACAGCTTTATTTAAGTAGCCTACTATAAATTAAAACCACTTTACTTATTCCTTATTTTTGTTTGCACAAGCTTTGGAGATTTCCACTTTCCCACCATGGCTGTGTTTAAAATGACATACATGAATTCAGAGTGCACTAAGGAGGGAGCCCAACAACAAATCGCTGAACTATAGTTGAAACGATGGAACTTGCAACCCTAGTTGGCTACTGATGGTTTTCGGGAACGCACCCCAGATTGATTAATTTTAAAGAACATTTGTAAATATGTTTAAACACACTTTAGCTTAATCCACTGAGTTATTAGAGCCATAAAAATTTGTTTTTGATTGTTTTGATTAACTTGCGTCATTTTACACTAAGAATGTGAATATTTTATTCTTTAACAATCTGAATTTTTCAACCCAGGTTCATTCTGAAAACGTACCCCTATATACATTTCTGGAAAGCGCCAAATATGTACCAGGAGCTACAATTTTTTTTCAGTTTTTGTTTTCGCAAATGCACCAGAGGCAGCTGTGTTTGCTTTTCCAGATCTCAAATTTGTCTCGCTAGTGCCATTCGTGCCTGCTGTTCTCTCATAAATCCACCAGAGGCTGATGTTGACTGACTGACTGATCGATTGAACCACCTTCCTCCTCGTTTACACCCAACCGATAGTGTTTACAAAGGGACTGTTCGCCCCATCCACTGCCTTTCCTAAACCTAACCGACCGTTTTAATAGCAATCCAGGAAAAGAAAAGCCCTCGCCTGATTTTTACCTTGTTTTCAGATTTTACCACTTTCTCACCCTGTTATTTGCTTGTTTATTTTATTTTTTAGCTACTGTTTTTTTCTTACCTGCTTTCTGGAACTGCTCTTCACCAGACTCGAATCTTGTCATCGTGGTCAACTCTTATCTGCGTCTCAAGTCCGCAGACGCATGTGGCGAGCTACTAGACAAACTGGTAATAGTGGAAAAGCCGTCCATACGGAGGTAAGCGGTTACTAGTAGCACGAACAGGAATGGCGTCATACCACTCTGTAGCGTTTGTTTTTAGCCATACGTACCTCTGGCTACATAATTCGCGATCTCCAGAAAGGGCTACGTTTTCAGAATGAGCCTATGTTGGAATTTTTAAAAACATGAAAAACATTAGCCTTGTTTGTTAACATGCTTTAATGCTTCTCCAAGTTCTGTTCAGACTCGAAACAAACCAAACAACATTAGGTTGTATTTGTTGCAATGTTTTGTTCACATGAAAAAAGATTTGTTTAAAGAGCCCATATTATACATGAAATAGGGTCATATCCTGGTTGTAAGGGTCTCCAACAACAGTCTAATATGCATGCAAGGTCAAAAAACACTTTCATGGTCTTATAATCTGCATTTATTTTTACCTAATTATCCCAGCGACTCCTGTATGAATCGTCCAGTGATTCATTTGTTCCCAAACCCCTCCTTAGCGCGGAGCTAATCTGCGCTGATTGGACCGATGACAGTCTGTCGCGATTGGTCGACTGCCTTCAGTCAGAGAGGGAAATGGCCAATAGCTAATCAGCAATTTAAAAAGTAATCACAGTTCATACACGCTCGATAGTATAGACGTGGATTTTAGCTGCCACACTATGGCGAGTGGATAGTGCCACGGATAACCGAACGAAGGAGACAGTCGTGTACTGGCCATACCACACACACACAAAAACACACACACACCTCCGGATGACAACGCTCCCGCTTCCGCCCGCACCCGCCAGGTTTTAGCCTGAGAACCCGCTCCGTTTTCTGCCCGCCGCGCCCGGTCCCGCTAGAGCGGAGAACACAACCAAAAATCACCCAGTATACAGTCCAGACAGCCAAGCTGTCGTTCGTTCGTTCGCTCTCTCTCTCTCTCTCTCTCTCTCTCTCTCTCTCTCTCTCTCTCTCTCATACGCGCGCGTGCGCACTAACACACACACAAGCACCACGCAGACTCTCTCTTTCTAATTCGCATAGCAATATCCGTGATATTGCTAGACAGCCCGCTCCCGTCCCAAATTAAACCCGTTACCGACAGCTCCCGCGATTTATTCGGAAATTTATTCCCGCGGCTGTCCCCGCGCCAGATTTCTGCGGCGCGGGAATAAATTTCCGAATAAATCGCGGGAGCAGAACTCTAGCACGGAGCTCCATAAACAAACAGCACGCGTCGCGTTTTTAACGTGACTTTGCACGCGATAAGATAAAATATCCAGTTAACCTGATACAGTACACGCGGTTACAAGTAACAAATCACAACTAAATACATTTGCAAGCAAGAGTAAACGAGGCAACAACTTTAACCGCACGTACTTACACTTGAGAAATGGAAGAAACCCATCCTGACGTCCATCAGTTACTCTTTACTGATCCTTCCTTTAACAAACTCAGATGAAGTATTCTTTGTAGCATGTAGCTTCCAGAAGTTTCCAACTGCTTGGTTATAATGCTGATGTTTCATCTCTGGGTAGAGACTCAATATAATATCCATCTGCAGTGTGACTTCAATCGACCGGCATGTTTGTGTGCGTGTGTTTGTGGGTGTGCGTGTGTTTGTGGGTGTGTGTGTGTGTCTGGGTTTCTGCGTCAGAGGGCGGGGCCTCAGGTTTGAAATCTCCCGGGTTTGCGCGTGCACGTGAATAACTTGGTTTCGTTCGTACGTCATGGCGAAACACCTAATGAGTCGGTATCAAGGCGACTCGTTTGAAGCACTATGAGTCGACTCTTTTATAGATGAATCAACCGTTTTAAACACTGTATTCTTACAGATTTAAGCCTTAGCTGGATACTTCACTTCACTTAGAGCTGTGTTACACACTACATGGAGGGGAATTTTCAAAAACCCATAATATGGGCTCTTTAAACTACAGTACCAATTCGTTCACAAACTAAACCACCCGGTGCGATGTCTGATACAAACGTCTTAGCTACTGCAAAATAAATGCATTTAAACAAAAAAGATGACACACTTCAGCTTTAAAGCTTTGTGTCTTTCTTACATGACATTAGTCCACAGATTATTATGACACCATCATTGCTGCTAGAGATCATTACTAGTTATTCTGATCTACACCTAATCTGTCACTTCAAGTATATAGCGTTTTTTTTTTTGTTTTTTTTTTGAGCCGTAGATCATTTTAATATGACTTGTTATTCTCCCGCTGATGGTAAAAGTCTGCTGAAGAGCCAGACACATTGTTTGTTCCCCAAAAGACTAATACTCGTACAACTCCTCATCTAACTACATGAATGTTATCAAGTGAAAAATGCATGCAAAAGGCAAATCCTGTGGACGGGATTCTCCACGCTCATGATCAAAGCCTGATTTTCTTTTACTCAGTATTCAGCCTTTTTACAGTTTGTTGTTTATTTTCAGACTGCTTCGGCTTTCTCTCCTTCAGAGCGAATGCAGTCGCATCTCTTAAAGTTCTATATGTATCTGTAAAGATGTGTATAGGCTTTCAATTTAATATAAATTCTTATAACAGCTTAACCGCTCTGAAAGGTTATGCGTGCAATGTTGAGTACAGGGTCTATTATGAATAGTGTGAATAGACTGTATATTTCTCAGATGTCTCTAACACACCTGCTCTATATGTATAAAACTCTGACTCTAATCTTTATCATGAGAAATACATTCTGAAGGTGCTTTAAAGCACTGTTTGCGTGGCTGTACGTCAGTATAATTTCGCTAAATTTGATTTCACAAGTATGTCATTGATTATCTTATGTATTACAATATAGTTTATTATACCAGTAGTATGACAAAACAAATATCAGGTACACAATATGATAACAATGTTAAATGGTTCAGTAAATGCAATATAAAATAAGTTTTTTTTTATATTATTGCCATTCTTTTTGTATTATTGGCATACTGTTGTATTTTTTTTTTTTTTTGCAACACAGGATCATTGTGAATATGTAGCCCCATATTCATTTCTGGAGAGTGTGAAATACAGTATGTAGCCAGAGCTACATATGGCTGGGTTTCATCTTTAAAATGAACCTTACGTTGCGCTGACGGTTTCTGTTTCTTTTCACGATACCGTATGATCATTCACCTCCATATGGACGGCTATGTACATCTAAGAACCTGAAATGCAGAGCTGAGTCGACGGCGACGTTTGGGTTCAACAAAGAACAGTTCCAGAAAGTAGGATCGGTCCATCTGTGCTTTTAAAAACACTGTCAGCTTGATTTAGGGAAGTGGGTGGGCGTTGGTCAATCGGCGCTTTTGAAAACACTATGGGTTGGGTTTAGGGAAGTGGGTGGGCGTGGTCAATCGACCCCTGATGAATAATGGGACTAAGTCAAAGAAAAATAAATAAATGAAAATTATTTGGTAATTATGAAAACAACTATATGTGGTCATTGCATTGTATACAGTACATTTACTGCTCCAAAAAAAAAATAAAGGGAACACTTAAACAACACAATGTAACTCCAAGTGTTCCCTTTATTTTTTGAGCAGTGTTTTGTAAATGCAGGGATATCATTCATTCATTTTCTTTTCGGCTTAGTCCCTTTATTAATCTGGGGGCGCCACAGAATAAACCGCCAGCTCATCCAGCATATGTTTTACGCAGCAGATGCCCTTCCAGCTGCAACCCATAACTGAGAAACATCCATACACACTCATTCACACACATACACTACGGACAATTTAGCTTACCCAATTCACTTATACCACGTGTTTGCACTGTGGGTGAAACTTTAGCACCCGGAGGAAACCCATGCCAACATTGGGAGAACATGCAAACTACACAGAAATGCCAACTGACCCAGCAATCTTCTTGCTGTGAGACGATTGTGCTACCCACTGCACTGCCGTGCTGCCTTTATGCAGTATATAACTTTAAATAAAATTAGGAGGTCATTTGAAATCTTTCAGTAATTATGATTGGAATTATGAAAATAACTGTATGGTGGCATTGCATTGACCTTCCAGTAGCTATGGAAAATAATAGAAAATCATTTTAAAATTCACTGTAAATTGATAGATGCATGGAGTTACATACAGTGTGTTCTATAGTCAGAAGTGTTAGGAAATTAACATTTGGTGGAAAACCACAGATTTTCAATAGCAACAACTGAAAATATTTGCAATTCTGCCCAGTTATAACATTTTTATTTAAAATTTTCAATAGCTTTTACTCTTTTACTTTTACTAACATTTTACTCAAACACATACCTAATTAATCCAGGTTTCATGGTAAAGTGTCTTTCTATTTATTTTCCAAAGTGCTGTATAAATATTAGTGACAGATGGCATCTAATTATTTTTGTGGTCTTATATGGCATCCTTTGGTTATGCTGACAAATGTTTTAGCTTTGCACTTTTATCATGACTAATGTACACCGCAGCTACATTCTCACCACTTTCATACACAACACAGGTCATCCTATAGAATGACGTGCTGGCGCTGTGCCAGTTTAGTTGGATTTGCCAGTATAGTGTGAATTACAGAGAGCTAGAGCGCCCCCTTGCAGTGATTAACCGCACAAACCCTGGGCCTACCTACAACTTCAACAATCTCCTTAGTACTTGTAAACAAAAGGTTGGTGGCAGGTTTCTGTTGTAGTAACCCTGAAGGCCTAACAGAAATTGTATACATGCAGAGTTGGGTTGTTAGAAGAGAAAAAAACACACTGTAAAAGCACGTATTTTTTTCTGCACAGTATTGTAACTATTGTTATTTTAGGCATTAATAGAATAGTACAGGTTTTGACACAGCTCCATAAAGGACTTTTTTTGTACACTCGTTCAGTTAAAGGCTGAGCTAATTCGCTTTAGTTTTTTCATGCTCCGGAGAACACATTGCCAAGCAATGATAAGCTTAAAGGAAGAGAGAAGAGATGGGGCGAAACAAGGGACGACATCCCTCTGAATTGAAACCCCCTTTTTTTCTGGAAAACTGCACAAATAATAAAGAGAGCAGCATGCTTTCCTTCTTTCTTTCTTGTCTAATCTCTCTCTCTCTCACACACACTCTCATTTTTTTCCAGTGTACTCGGAATAATTTCTTGTTGCGGCAGGGGGTTCATGACTTTTTGTGTATGTGTAAAATATGTCTGGAGGGGATTGGTATAAAGTTAAAGTGAGTGAAGTCGAAATATTTTACTCATCAGCTTTGCAGTCACCGAGTTTGCCTGAGCTAGAACAAAACCGCTGAAGCATTTAGAGAAAATTAACCCCCCATCCTGGCAGCCAGATGTGACTGGTTTCCGCCCAGTGCACATGAGTGGGCAGGGAGAGCAAGAGACTGTGAAATTCCTGTCAGCCCCGTGTACTGCAGAATGGGCTATTGACTGCTTTCTCTATTCCCCTCCATCATTCTTCTTGAACACTGCCATTAATTTCCTCTCCTGCCTTACCAATTCTCCCTCTCTCTCTTTCTCCCTCTCTCTCTCTTTCTTTCTTTCTTTCTTCCCCAGCTTTCTTTGTTGCAGAAGAGGATGCACAAAGCCATGCTAAAATACTTCAAACACCGCAGCGTCTACAGCCAGGCAGAGCTGGCCCGCTTCCAGACCCTCTCCAACCAGAACAACCAGAAAATGAAAGCCCTCCAGGTATGGGCTCTTTAGTACCCCCACGAACACACACACACACACACATACACAGCACTATTTATAAGGATTGCACTGTATACTACAATGGGTTCCATTCAGGTTAATGCTTGATGAGGTTAAGATGGCTAACCTTAAAGCAATAGTTCACCCAGAAGTGAAAAGTCAAATATTATTTACCCATTCCATGAAACACAAATGAGATGTTTGGGTTATTGGGATACAGTCAAAGCGAATGGTGGCAACAGCTATCATGAGCACTTTTTAATAGTTCAAAAGCTGTTTGATGATTTTAGATGAAAAATATTGCATACGTGGCTGCTTTTACGGAACTTGACAGACGATGTTCACAATTAAAAAAAAAAAAAGGACAAAGAAAGGAAGTCATTGTCACGATCACCAGCGATCTAACCACCATAGATCACTGGAGAACATTCACATTCACACAAAACTACAATCCTCCCTCTAAATGAACTACAGATCCTCTTGAATTCACCACCATTCGAGAGATTTATAAATATCTGGCACCCGCCATTCGGGGAATTCAAAAAGGATCTGGCGCCTGCCATTCGCGGGGACTCAAGAGTCTAAAGCGATCTATGGTGGTCTAATGTGAAACATAGTGATGGGCGATGGCGTCGCCATCGTAGGCGGCAGTGAATTAACTATTTACTAATTAATTATTTCATAACAAATTAATTATTCGTAGCCTACTGTTTTAACTACCTGACCTCCATGGGCTTTGTTTT
Organism: Danio rerio; assembly: GCF_052040795.2. NCBI lineage: Eukaryota > Metazoa > Chordata > Actinopteri > Cypriniformes > Danionidae > Danio > Danio rerio. The sequence continues at coordinate 38,757,683 of NC_141044.1, forward strand.
ACCCATAACCAAATCATAAATAAATTAAAGATAATTTACACACAAATTACCACCTGTCGTGATAATGGCGTCGACAAACTTGGTTGGTAAAAAAAGGTGCACAACTAAAAGGAACCAACCAACAGTATCTGAAATTTTCAGTAAAATTACAAAGTACAAGCGTAAAAGCGAAAGATTGAACCAGTGTACTGATGCTGTGACACGCTACCTGATAGATTCAAAAGATAGAAGAGTCGTTAAATAGAGACAAGATTAATTAAATATCACCTTTAAACCACTATAGTGAGATGCGATCCAGCGGTACATCCTAGATAAACTCTTTGACGTGCACTGCTCTCTGGGGTTTTCTGCTCAAGACTGCTGGAGCTCACGTACGCTGCAGCGCATGACAGTGTGTGTCTGGTCACATGATGTGCATTTTCAGCAGTATAGTGTAGACGGAGAACTTTTCAGAAATGCTAGGTGAAACGGCAAAGTGGTAGTGAATCATTTTCATTCTAAAAAGCCATTTTAAAACTAAAATGAATTAGTGTAAACGGAGCCTGAGTGTGTTTGTTTCGCGAGTGGGTTGCTGCTGTGACAGGGCAGAGGATTGCGATGCCAGCTCAGCATCGCAATGTCTATTGGCCATATCACAATATTTGAACGGCCACTAAAGCTGCCATCATTTGCAATCTCCAGCAGTTGATCTTTTTTCCGCACAAACATGCTGGATTCAACTGATTCGTTGACAAATGGGTTGCAGATTCATTCCTCGGCAGTGTTTTGGGTTCTTCACTGGGCCTTTCTCCCTACGCAATGATTCTTTCAAAAGAATGTGTCTTACTCATTTTGCTAGCCTGTGGGTTATACTCATTCACACACATACACACTCACTAGCTAAACGCAGCATCATGCTCTCTCATTCACACACATACAAATGCGTGCTCGCTTGCTCAGGCGTCGGGAGCAATATTGAAAGACCGCCCGCACAAAATACACCAGTTTCCGATTTCGGAAATTTATTCCCACGCCACAAGAAATCTGGGTCCCGTGGTACAGCCACGGAAATGCAGACCTCTACCACCAACCATGTCAAACACAGGCTCATTCTCAAAACACAGTCCCGTAGGCATTTCTGGAGACCGCGCATTATGTAGCCGGAGGTACGTACGGCTGCATTTAATTTCTTTTAAGTGAATGCTGCAGGCAGTATGACTCCATTCCTTTTTGCGCTTACCAGCGGACTGATTTCCTGCCGCAACCAGTTTGTCCAGTTAGCTCATCGTGAACATCGGCGGACTTGAGACGCAGAAAGGAGTCGATGATGACGACCGGGTTCGAGTCTGGGGAAGAGCGGTTCCAGAAATCAGGTGAGACAAAAACAGAGTTCAAAAAATAAAACAAACAAGTTCATAACAGGGTGAGAATGTGGTAAAATCCCAAAACATGGTAAAAATCAGATGAGGGCTTTTCTTTTTCTGGATTGCTTTTGTAAATCGCTGGTTGGGCTTAAGGCTGATTTATACTTCTGCGTCAAACGTCGGCGTATGCTACGGCGCTGACGCATAGCCCTTCGCCGTGGCCGTCGGCGTCACTGACGTGCACCTCTCAAAAAATGTAACTACACGTCGCAACAACGCGTAGCGTAAGCTCTGTGATTGGTCGGCTTGGTAGCACTGACGAGTCTGGGCGGGACCGAGAGCCGCGCGATTGTCGCGAGCATTTGTTAACAAGTGTGGAGTCCCGTTAAGGAGCTCCGGATTTATAGTTTGGTTTTGTGTTTACCTCATAGTTAAAGTTGTTGCAAGTCCGCCGGTTCCTGCCTCAAAATGAGCGAGTTTGAGCCACTTGTACATCCCGGAAGTGTTCAGGAAACGCAAAAAAGCAGCGAAGAAACTCGACACAGAGGAAGATTTACACCTCACTGCCAACTAGCGTTTCAGAAGTGTTAATGCAGACCAACAGAGACAGCGCGCAGAAGTATAAATGCACAGCCACGCGCGTTGCATGCGCCGTGGGTTACGCCGGTCACTTGACGCAGAAGTATAAATCAGGCTTTAGGGAAGTAACTGGGTGGGCGGATCAATCAATAAAATTGGCTGGGTTTAGGGAAGGAAGTAGTAGGGTGGGGGAGTGGATTGGCCGGTCGCCCAGTTGGCCATTCAGTCAGTCAGACAGACGGTCAATTGACAGTGCCCTCTGGTGGGTTTACGCGAGAACAGTGCAGGTGCGAACAGCACTCGTGAGAGAAATTTAAGATGCAAAAAAGCACACAGTGGCCTCTCGCGGATTCACGATAACAAAAACTACAAAAATACATACATCCCGGGACGTGTTATAGGTCTCCAGAAACGTCCAAGGGATTACGTTTTCAGAATGAGCCTGTGTTGACACAGTTATTAGGATCTACATTTGCTTAGGTAATGTTTGATTTAATTTAATGAAATTTTGTAGATAATTTGATCACTGTAGTTTACACTACAAGGGGAGCATTTGTTACTTGTCTATGTTTCTTCTTCGCCTTTTTTATATCAGAATATTCCTGAAAGAGTGTAATAGCGCCCCCTATAGCATAGCAGTCGAAACACATTCCATAGATGGCATGAAAGCATCAGGAAATTCTGTCAATGGTTGGGAAAGAGTTAATACTGATTAAAATTAGCATTGTATTTAACATGATTCCGACTATTAGAATAATGCAGCAGCGATGTGCGGATGATCTAACACAAAAGGCATTTGGTCTCTGTGGAAGGTGTGCTATGCGCGCTTATAATGAGGTGAGCGGCGGTGTGTTTGTGGCTCAGTCAGGGGAGGCCAGCTCTGGAAGTCAGGCTGGTGAATGGAGCATGAAGACGAGGAGTTCTTCAAGCTCCTCCGAGTGTGAAGGACAAAAGGAGCAGCCTTACTCCAAACTTTGTCACAGCTCTGCGTTGATCTCCTCCCCAGACACAGACTAGCATTGTGTAGACCAGACTTTACATTGTACAATCAGAGTACAGCAAGGCAGAGCATTAAAGCGATACCATTCACGAGTGACCCAAAACCGTTTGAGGAAGGTGAATAAATAAACATGTAGTTGTAGGAAGTGCCATTTGTTATGCTATCCTCCTATTGTTGTTGTCTTTGTATTGTGAAGCAGACTTCTTTACAATAGACAGACAGACACTGGCATATGGGAAATAGAGGCTGTTAAAGGACCTTCGATCCTAAATGGGGCCCTCGCATGATGTATGCGAATATGCAATTTTACTAAATGACAAGAATTTAGAAAACATTACAGCCAAGAACGGGTTAATAAAGAGAGACATTTATCATTTAATTCAATTTAAAACCCTGCATAGGTTATACTTATCTAAGGAGAAACTACATACGATTTTTCCTCAGGTATCTCCACTCTGTAATAGGTGTAAAACAGCAGAAGGATCCCTAACCCACTTGATATGGTTGTGTCCTAAATTACAAGAATATTGGGAAAATATATTTGAATGTTTTTGTAAAGCCCTCAACAGAAATCTTGAACCATGTCCACTTGGCATATTTAGTAATTTAGAGATGTTTAATGAATATGAAAGACAAGCCATGTTATTTGGTATGGTAATTGCCAAAAGGGTGATTTTGAGAATGTGGAAAACTGAATCTGTACCTAAATTTGGTATGTGGGGTAGAGATATAAACATGCTTGCTTTGGAGAGGTTGAGATATATCAATAATGACAAATTGCGGATGTTTGATAAAACATGGGGACAGATATTAGAACACCTTAATGCATTGGAAGAAACACAAGCTAACCAATAACCCCTTTCGAAAACCCAGTAATTAAAAATTGAGTTTAATTAATATTCACAATTTATAATCTATAATATTCTTAATAATGTGCCCAAACTATTATTTGACAATAACACTGTAGTCAGGTTAATGCATTTTTCTGGTGATACAAAAACGTTACTCTATAATTGCTTTTATTTTTGCATTAACCTGACCAGCTAAATTATATTTTGCTTTCATGTGTATTTGTCTCTCTGTGTTCTGTCGTTCGGTTGTTCTGTCATAGGTTAGGTTTTTTTATTTTTATTATTTTATTTATTATTATTTTTTTATTATTATTATTTTTTAATGTATTGTATTTTATATGTATTATATTATATTGTAGTGTATTGAATTGTTTTTTTTTCTGTATTTTGTTGCAGCAAAAAGCACATAAATACACGTAAATAAACAATAAAGAGGTTATTTTGAAGAAAGCTGAGAACATCCAAACATTGACTTACATAGTAAGAAATACAAAGACTACGGAATTCAATGGTTCGAGTTTTATTCAAAATCTCTTCTTTTTTTTTTTGAACAGAATACAGAAAGTCAAACTGGTTTGGTACAACTGATGGGTCAGTCAATCAAAACAGAACTTTCATTTTTGGGTGAACTATTCCTTTAAGAGATAGCTAACTCTTCCAAAATATCTCTTTCGCACACAATCTACAGTAGTGCAGCATCCAAATTAGCAAACTTCCATCCTATATAGTACGCTAAAAACAGTATGCGAGCCGAGTAGTATGTCCTACTGACTAGTAGGCAGTACGACCTACTACTTCCGACAAGATTCTGATTCTATGCTATCCTATGATGCACCGCGAGGGAATTCATGAATGGGAGTAAAGCGAATGTAGTACGACAGAGTTCCATTCATACTACACGCATTTGTACTGTATAGAGGGTACTTTTCTAATGGTCGAGTAGTAAATTCAAATTCTAATGTAGTACCTACCAAGTAGTAGGCGATTTTGGAGCTTAAGGCCCAATCCAAATTCTACCCGTTAGCACTTCCCCTCACCCCTCGTTTTCACGTCATTCACGTGAAGAGGTAGGGGTGTCCCAATTCTCTTTAGCTCGAAGGCGTATGACTTAGGTGAAGGGGTAGATACCACATTGAAATCAAGGGGTAAGAAAATTTCCCAGAATATACCAGCCACAGTGACAGCATAAGCTGCTCCCGGAAGTCATTTTTTTGTCATTATTATGAATTTTTACAATAACCAAGCATATGTTTTAATACATTCATCACAGCGTTCATGTTTTACTGTCATGCCTTTAAAAAAACTGAAATAAAAACGCTAAATTTAGCTATCTATAATCTAAATAATACAAAAATAGACATGGGATTGGGTATAAGTCTGTTTGGTAGCCATCTTGGTATTGCCTCAAACAGCTGTTTCTGGTTGTAGAAGCTTTAATGTCATGTTCCAGTAATGTGACAATGCTTACTTTTCTATAACCGTCCTAATCACTAATATATTCATGACTGTTGTCAGGGCATCATCAGGGAATGCTGTCCCGGGCCTTGTGTGCATTGAGCTCAGCTAAGAAAATAACTCTGTCCTAATGTCTCAATAGAAATGACAACACAAATTATAATAGCTTTATTTTTGCACACTTCATAACAAAGAAGTCTATAGAGATAAAAACAATATAGATTTATATGGTAAGAAAAGCATTTTTTGCAGTGAACAAGAGCTAAAAGATACCCTAAATAGCACAGAATCATCAAGCAAACAAGCATATTTACTTTTCCCATTCTTCTTGCAGTAGATGTTGTTCTAGACACTATCTATACTCCTTTTAAAAGCTCATCAAGAGTACTCAACTGATAAAAAAAATTACCATCACATAAATTAGCAGTTAGCTAAGCAAACAGAATAGCGTTGTATGTCCTCTAAGTTCTATATCAAAAATGTGTTACAAAATCCAATTTTGGTTTTGTTTCTATAGGTTCAGTCTTTAAAATGACATCATAAACACTGAAATACCCAGGACTAAATGTATAGATACCCTGTTTAGAAGCAAGAAAACTGAGCTACAAGTGTGAATTAACCTAGATTTGCATTTATCAGGTTAGATTACATTTTGCAATGATGCAAACAACCTCATAAAACAACTTCCATAACTTCCATAAATCAAACATTTTTGAAAATTATTGTTACTATACTTTATTATTGTTAATTTTGGAGACATTACCAGTCCTGTAACACAGTCAGAATGAAAAGAACTAATGTATCCCAATGACTTAAAATTTTTCAGATAAAATACAATAACAAAATAGCAGCATGTTGACAATAATTATAGCTTTTTTTGGAAATCCATGTTGTGTATATCTAGGAACAGATTAATGTCATACTCTTATTCAACAGCAATATTGATATAGGCCCTTTAAGTCAAGTCATTTCACTTGTCGACAATCTTTGAAACGCCTATCAGGCATTCTGTCTGAATGGGGAAACATAAAATTTTCCAAAACTGTTAGCCAAGCTTACGATTACAATACATTACATATCACCGATAAAATAAACAACAACTGTCTCATAAATTTCCTTACTAAACATTCGAATCAAACAAAATTTTTAAACATTTTTTTAGGTTGCCCAAGCTAATGCGCATGCACACTCGAAAGGAACGAGATCACGACGCCAACCTCATTTATGGCCATGTTACACATAAAGATCCTCTGAATAATGCTTCGTCAGATTGCGCGACTCTTTGTTTACAAGTTTGTGGGCTTTTGAGTTGTTGCTGTCATGTGATGTGCGTCTGATAGGACGGACTGTACCTCACGTTCGTTTTATAGAGATTACAAAATCAAAAAACATTTGTTTTTAGGTGTACAGATTTCAAGCTTTATGTCGATATATTTCTTATGTCCATGAAGCAAGTATTCACTGAGATTCCAGTGTGTTTGTTGACTACATAAACTGTCATAAAAGCACACGTCTAGTCCGAGCTTCTCCTGCAGAGAAACACCAGTCTATAACGATTGATGATTGGCTGCTGTACTAGTAGGCGGGACTTCATTCACCATGTGGACCGTTACACTTTCCCCATTCCAAAACTATTTAAGTGACATGTCTTATGTATTCTATTCACCTTATTCTTCATGTACGAGCGGGTGCAGCCATTTGAATCTTTTTGACTTGAGACTTCAAGACTTGACTTGACTTTACAGCCAAGACTGTAAAGAATTTCACCATGAGTATATTGGATTATTGAATCTCTTGTATGTTATGTGTGCATGAGTGTGACGTGAGAAAAGTCACGGCTGCAATTCCTTAACTGGCCACCGGTGTCGCTAAAAACAACTTTTCTGATTTCAGATGTCATTTAAACCGATGCAAATATTTTCACTGCTTTGTATGCAGACTTTAATCATGTTGATTCTGTCCCAGTGTTTTCCACATAGCACACCATACTCAAAAGATGTCCACCCATCCAAACACAAGGAATCGTTTAAGGTTACGAAGTGCAAAAACTAGTTCCACTGATGTGTCCCTGTGTCTTCCTGAGGAACAAACGACTGCTTCCAAACAGCTCAACTCAAGTAGAGAGATGGGGGAAGAGTAAAACGGAATAAAGAAAGCGTGCAAGCCTGTCATCTTGTAACGCCGCTGCAAGATTGGGCACTCAGTTCCGGGTTATGCAAGTTTACACCAGGGATAGCATAATTGACAATTGCTAACAACAGAGAGCAGGGTGGAGAGTTGTGAATGGCCAGTAATAATTGGAGCGAACGCCCACCGCGCTGCTCTCAGGGGACCGTAATCCAAGATCTTGTTTCTGATATAATTGTTAGTCAGAAAATTTCTGCATGGCTAGGCCAGCTCAGTTCCCAAGCTGGTTGACAGTGCAAGGCAGTTTAATAGAAAAACTGGTTGCTGAGGTTTTTTAAAACAGGCATACACTGAACCCGCGCGCAGTTCACCAGAAGTGTGGCGCACACCGTCTTTATTGTTCCTTTATTTTGTGTTTCTCAATCTCCTGTCGTATAGCACACCACAAAAGTGTCTCAAAGTGTCAACGTCGCTCTGAGAATTGAACAAGTTTGACCAAAATGCCACGAAGACACTAAGCTTCTTTTTGCGGTCACAAAAGTACATACAGTTGAAGTCAGAATTATTAAACCCCCTAAATTTTCCCCAATTTCTGTTTAACAGAAGATTTTTTTCAACACATTTCTAAACATAATCGTTTTAATAACTAATTTCTAATTTGACTAGATATTTTTCAAGACACTTCTATACAGCTCAAAGTGACATTTGAAGGCTTAACTAGGTTAATTAGGTTAACTAGGCAGTTTAGGGTAATTAGCCAAGTTATTGTATGATGATGGTTTATTCTGTAGACTATCAAAAAAAAAGCTTTAAGAGGCTAATGATATTGAATTTAAAATAGAGTTTTTTTTCTTTCAAAATAAGTTTTATTGATGAAGACACAGATTCAAGATGAAATGAATTCTGTTTACATATTTTGTCCACATATAACATAGGCACAGCAATTAAGAAAAAATAAAAGGAGAAAAAAAAAATAATAAAAGATAAATAAAATAAAAAAAACACCCACCCACAAAACAAGCAAACTTGTTACAAAGACCTGTTTGAACAACAGAGTATGATGACAAAGCATGTTAAAACATTACAGAAATTATGCAATATTATGAGAGTTTTTTTCAAGGTAACAAATAAAAGGATTCCAAATTTTGTCAAATTGGTCAAGTTTTCTTTTCAAATAGTATCTAATTCGCTCCAAATGTAACATAGAGTCAATTTCTCCAAGCCACAGTTTACATGTAGGGGATTCCTTTTTTTTTCCAAAACAGAAGCAATAGCTTCACCTTAAAATATTGTTTAAACTACTTTAATTCTAGCTGAAATATAACATATAAGACTTTCTCCAGAAGAAAAAATATTATCAGACATACTGTGAAAATTTCCTTGCTTTGCTAAACAGCATTTGGGAAATATTTTAAAAAGAAAAAAATCAAAGAGGGTTTAATAATTTTGATTTCAGCTGTATCCATTCTAAGAAAACAAATCATATATGTTGTTATTTTCTATTATGTTTCAGTATGTTACATAAATACACATTAATATTCAAAAGTTCAGTAAGTTTTTTTTTTCTTTGAGATTTTTTTATGCTCACCAAGAGATTTTTATTTGCCCCCTCCACCACTACCACTCAAAAAACAAAACAAAACAGTAATATCCTGGATTATTAATACCATTTAAAATAGGAATGCATGATATGAATATTTTTAGTCGATACTGATAATCGAAATTTCTGTCAATTCTGGTTGATTCTAATATAGAAAGTGATAATCAATAAGTTAATATTTTGATATTATAATGTTGACATAATCTGCAGTTTGTGCACCCAGGAGAATAAAAAAAACTTAACTGATATTTTAGCAGCTCTGGCTAAACAACAGTGAAAATCAATTTTTACCATTCAAAATATATTTTAAAGATATTTGTACTGTTTTATTATTTTATAAAAAGCCTAAGCAGGGACTCAGACTGCAAATTATCCTTTGGAAAGAAGCCTAAATGTATAGCATTGGCTGCTTGAAATTGTATATTTGTAGTTGATCATTTAGAAAGAGGCAGAGGGTGGATTTTTCCAATGAATCATCTGATAAACCTCATCCCAATCATCACAAATACTGCAGAAGCCTTACTGGACCCCGCATGGACCCAAGATTCTCACAGAAATCATTCAGTATGGGGGTGTGTAAGAGATCTGCAGAGTGGATGGCAATATCAACAGCCTGAGGTATCAAGACATTTGTGCTGCCCATTACATTACAAACCACAGGAGAGGGCAAATTCTCCAGCAGGATAGCACTCCTTCTTATACTTGTGCCTCCACATCAAAGCTCCTGAAAGCAAAGAAGGTGCTCCAGGAGTGGCCAGCCCAGTCACCAGAAATGAACATTATTGAGCATGTCTTGGGTAAGATGAAGGAGGAAGCACTGATGATGAATCCAAAGATGATGCAGCATGACTTTACATTCTATACTGGACATTATTTCTGCTAAGTGACAAGACTTTTGTATAAGCAAAGTCAGACCTTACTGTCCTAATTAAATCATTACAAATCAAGGCATGACCATATTTTATGTTGGTAAAATAAGCGTAATCTAGAGGCCTTTGCCTCATATATGCCACTTCTGATACAAAATGATTAACTAGAAGTCAAGTTATTATTTGTTTTCTTCTAAAACTCTTATAGGCGACAAGAATTTTGTCAGATAGTATATATATTTAAGGATTTTATGCATTACAAAACAATGCTTTTTTTTATCTTTATGAGAACTGGAACACTCATACTTTAATAGATATGTTTATCAGATATTATTTTATTTATTGAAGTAATTAAAAAAAATGTGCATCCTTAGTTTAATATAACTTTTTTCTATTGGAATAGATTTTAAAAAGTCGTTTATTTTTGTGATTTAAAGTGAAATGTAATAGTCACATGATCTTTTAGGAATCATTCTGGTAAGCTGATTTTGGTGGCGTGTTTTATTACTAATCGAAACTCATTTGACAATTTTGTCATCAGTTGTATTGTTACATTTTATAACACCCAGCCATCCCAATCCAATGATTTTACACTTATTATAAGCACATAAGCCAAGAAAGCTAGTTTCCACAGCAGATCATGCCTGGCATCAGGCCTTTCCAAGCGGAATAGATTTTTCAGTGTGGCCGAGGCATCAGTGTCAATCCTCTGTAGGCTTCAGATCCACCACAGGTTTTTGTACTGAATTAGCCAACACTCATTGATTCCATTTGCCGTCCCATTTAAACAGGAGGAGTTGTCAAACGCAATCCAGCGCCTCTCTGAGTTCCTGCTCTCACTGACAGATGACTCAACTAGCAGCCATGTCCCGCAGCAAGCAAACAGACCCATCGCAAGCAGATGCCGGCGGATGGAGAAGGAGATGCCTACAGTTCACATAGCGGAGTAATTGGACGCTCACCTGCACCAGACAACTTACTTAAACCCCCCCCCAGCATGCTTCACTCTCTCGCCTGTCCGACGCTCACGGCCCAATCCATAACAATGAAGCAGGTGACTTTCATGCTACTGTCAGGAATGATCTAATTTTAGCGGGGTGAATGATTGCAATTGGCTTTGCCTCATCAGATAATTAATCTATGTCACCATTAATTGGAAAAGAGAATAATTAGGGGGCTGTGTTGACAGAAATTCTACGCTTCTCTAGATTCTTGGATCTAATTACACCTACTTAAACCCCTCTGACCTTAACTAGCAGATAGTATACCCGCGTAACCCTAACCAGGCTCTGGTCGGCCTCGAACCGCCTCTCGCACGGCGTCCTTTGCCGTTTTTTTCCCCTTCTTGTTTATCCTCTCTTTTCCCGTCTCCTCAGAGAGCTGTCTCCCTCAATCACTTTTCAATATTCAATCTTAATTTTGTGGAAGTTTAGCATTTTCAATGAGCTGGAGATGAATGATTAATGAATAAATTTGAATGCTTCATTTTGTCCATGGATCATTAGTCAAGTCCTTTGTGGGAAGGACCTGCGAAGAAAAAAAAAAAAGAGAGAGGGAAAATTATTGAGACATTAGCCTGAAGCAATCCAGGGGTAAATAGTATGCACAGAGGGATGTTGTGTGAACGTTACCCACTGGCGTTCAGCACAACCCCACGGAAACACAAGCCTTCTAATTTACCCCGCTTCACAAGACTGATGTGCTCCATCGACAAATAGGTTTCATTTGCAAAAATGAGTTCTCATTCTCGTGTTTTGGTGTATGCGGCTTTTAACTTTATTTCTATTTTTTTGTCACCCTTGTGGCATGTTGTGTCTTCTCTGGTGAGATATAACATCACGAAATTATTATTGAAACGTCAGCTACAATTGATGGAAACTATCAAAGAATTTAAAAAAGTGACATTCTTGGTGGACATTCTTCTTACCCCTATATACATTTCTGGAGATCGCAAAATATATCATAGGAGGTACGTTTTTTTTTTTTTTCGTTTTTTTTGCAGTTTTTGTTTTCGCTAATCCACCAGAAGCCGCTGTCTACACTTATTCAGATCTAAAATTTCTCTTGCGAGTGCCAATCACACCTGCTGTTAAATCCACCAGAGGTCGCTGTCGCCTGACCGATCGACTGATCCCCCCACCCACTCTCTTCCCTAAACCCAACCAATAGTGTTTTCAAAAACACAGATTGACCCGCTCACCGCCTTCCCTAAACCCAGCCGATAGTGTTTTCAAATGCACCGATTGACCGCCCAATCACCGCCTTCCCTAAACCCAACCGACAGTGTTTTCAAAAGCACCGATTGACCCAATAACTGACTTCCTATACCCAACCGACAGTGTTTTCAAAAGCACCGATTGACCAAATAACTGACTTCCTATACCCAACCGACAGTGTTTTCAAAAGCACAGATTGACCAAATCACTGCCTTCCCTAAACCCAACCGACAGTGTTTTCAAAAGCACAGATTGACCAAATCACTGCCTTCCCTAAACCCAACCGACAGTGTTTTCAAAAGCAACGATTGACTCAATCACCGCCATCCCTAAACCCAACCAACAGTGTTTTCAAAAGCAACGATTGACTCAATCACCGCCATCCCTAAACCCAACCGACAGTGTTTTCAAAAGCAACGATTGACTCAATCACCGCCTTCCCTAAACCCAACCGACAGTGTTTTCAAAAGCAACGATTGACTCAAACACCGCCTTCCCTAAACCCAACCGACAGTGTTTTCAAAAGTACCAATTGACCCAATCACCGCCTTAACCTAAACACAACCTACAGTGTTTTCAAAAGCAATCCAGAAAAAGACAAGCCCTCACCTGCTTTTTACCACACTTTTAGATCTTACCACGTTATCACCCTGTTATTTACTTGTTTGTTTTTCCTGCTTTCTGGAACCGTTCTTTGCCTTATACTGTGTTCACACCAGACGTGGAAAGCACAAATAAACTCCACTATTCATGCGTTAATAGAAGCGTGAACAATTTAAGTTTACTCGCTTCATTTACATGTCAACTTCACCTCACAATAGACGCAGGTTTGCATCATAGGTAGGGCTTCTGTCTGTCCAGTGACACTAGCTTTATTGCTAAATGGCTAAACATTGCGAGAATAGCTGTTTATGTGCTTTAGGAAGGCTGAAAAACAGCATAAATTTGTTCAGAGCCGTGTCTGAGTCAACTAGATCTTTTCAGAGGTGCACCCAGCTCTGTGAGTTCATCAGCTCCTCCAGAAACTGTACCTGGATGATGGAAGCTTTCAGTGGTGCTTCTGACTGAGCCGAGCCCAGTTTGATGAGGTGTTGTCCAGTGTCGACAGGAGAAGTTTCCCTTCAGGACACCAACAACAGGCACTACACCATAACCACTCCCCTACAAGAAAAAGTTCCTGATTGATCGATGAGCGCAAATGTCCGCTAAAGATCAGATTTGTGCAAATGAATCGTGCCGCAGGATGTCTATTCACGTCTTTGCATTGACTTAACATGTAACATCACTCGAGCTTGACGCTTTATCCGCGTCTGGTGTGAACGCAGCATTACTTGAAACTCATTGTTGTGGTCCACTCCACTTTGCATCGACATACGTGGCAAGCTACTGGGCAAACTGGTAACAGAGGAAAAGCCATCCACATGGAAGTAAGCGGTCATCTGGTAGCTCGAAAAGAAACAGAATCCATTGGTGGCATCATACCGCCCCAGAGCAATAGTTTTAAGGATGAAATGCAGCCATACGTACCTCCGGCTACATAATTCGCACCCTCCAGAAATTTAGAGTAATGTCTTATTTGTTATTCATTATTTCTTAATTATTTAGTATACAGCGTTTACTAAACTAGTTAATGCTAATGGTTTTTTGGCATTCACATGCATTTTTGTCAGCTAAATGAACACATGACTGTTTTGATCTGGTTTTAAGGTTTTGAATGCATCTCTTCAGATTTCATTAAAGCCTTTCCTCTTATTTCATCACGTTCACAGGAGAGTGCTTAGTGTGATGCACAAAAACTATTGACTGAATGAACCCAAGTCAGGGCTATTTCACACCGAATTCAGATATGCGAGACTCAACGCTTAATTTATTCTTAATTCATTAATTTTCCTTCAAAAATTTTTCCTTTATTCATCAGGGGTTGCCACAGCGGGATGTACCGCCAACCTACGCCCTTCCAGATGCAACCCAATACTGGGAAACATCCATACATACTCATTCACGCACATACACTTCAGCCAATTTAGTTTCTTCAATTCACCTATAGAGCATGTGTTTGGACTGTGGGGGAAACCGGAGCACCCGGACGAAACCCACGCCAATACAGGTAGAACATGCAAACTCCTCACAGAATTGTCAAATGGCCAAGCCAGGATTTGAATCAGTGACCTTCTTACTGTGAGGCCACAGTGCTAAACGCTGAGCCACCCAAATATCATTTATTTTCTTTAAAATAAAGTTCCTGTTAGAAGAAAACAAAACATTAAGCATTTTCAAGAGCACCTTAAAATTATATAGCAACTTACACAACCTATAAATAAAAAAAATATTTGTTATGAACCTCTCAGACTTCACTGTGCCTTTATTTGCGTATTGCGGTGACAGTTTTGGCTTGATTATGTAGATCTGGAAATGACATATATTCCTAGCGAAGTGTTCTAAGATTCATTTGACATGAATGAATGGGCCCAGAAGCACACATGCTCCCATGACAGCAATAAAACTCTCTTTCTGAACAGAGAACACAGACAGAGAGCTTAATGGCTGACTGAAAGACGTATCTTTCTCTTAAACTCGGCGAAAAAGGTCCTCTGGCACCTTGGAGACTGTCAGACTGGATGTGTGTCCTGCCCTTCTGCGTCTGCACTGGGAAATACTGGACTCCACAGATCAACCGCAACTAACCAGTCCTGCTGTACAACACTGTATATCAGTGGCAAACACCAATGTTATACAATGAACAGCTACATTTGATTAGATGAGTCATTAGCCCCTTTCACACAAACAGACCTTTCCGGAAAATTACCGGCAATTTTCTGGAAAGGTTGTATGTGTGAACAGGCCCCTTTTGAAAATACTGGTAAATTCGTTCTGGCTATTTTTCGGAAAGAGAAGTTGTAACATTACCGGTAATTTGCCGGAATGCTGCGCTGTGTGAATGCAGAAGGAAGATTGCCGGAAAGAGCGTGTACACGTCTAGAACGTGCTGACGTGAAACGTCTACTTTAGCTAATCAGAACAGTCAGACGCATTCACGTGCGCGCGGTTTATGAGAATAAAAGCCTTTGAATATTTTTCCAGACACCTTTAGCTGCTAGATGTTAGTCAGATGACGTTTCTATGTTCCTTCTTAATGCTAACTGTGTGAATAATTATCGATAAAATGTTTATGATATTCCGTTGTTTGTTTACCTTCAAGCTTTGCGTCTGCCCGTGAGCGCCCATAGCGCCAGCACACACACATATCATGAACATCTCGACATGTGAAAGTGTTCCTCTATATGTTTTCATTGGAGTTGTACTCAATACTGATCCAACCAAAGAGTTTGTAATGTAGTCAAATGTTTACAAACACAAGCGCAGCCGTTTAGAGGTCATTTCTGGTTAATGATGTCAGAATTTACCGGCATTTTGGGATGGATGTGTGAATGCTCTTTTCCGGAAAAATTCCGTAACGTCCTCGCCTGTGTGAACAGCGCTTTTTTGAACTCCCCAGGAAAGTCGTTCCGGAAATTTTCCGGATATTTACCGGTATCACTGTGTAAAAGGAGCTAAAAACAAGGGCGTCACGGTACAGCGGGTAGCACGATCGCCTCACAGCAAGAAGTTCGCTAGTGTAAGCCTCAGCTGAGCCAGTTGGCATTTCTGTGTTGAGTTTGCATGTTCTCCCTGCCTTCGCGTGGGTTTCCTCCGGGTGCTCCGGTTTCCCCCACAGTCCAAACATATGCGCCATAGGGGAATTGGGTAGGCTAAATTGTTCGTAGTGTATAAGTGTGTATGGATGTTCCCAATGATGGGTTGCAGCTGGAAGGACATCCGTTGCGTAAAACATATGCTGGCTAAGTTGGCGGTTCATTCCACTGTGGCGAACCCAGAATAATAAAGGGACAAAGACGAAAAAAAATTAATGGATGAATGTAAGAACTTGTACAGTCTGTGTTGTTGCTCTGATGGGCTTCACAGCATGTGCTCTGTGTTTGCGAAGTTAACTTTCTGGGCTCCTCGGACACTCAGGTCATGTTTTTTGAAGGATGAATTGTCTCTTTGCCTTCTCTTCCAGGTCAGGCAGCCATATTTTAAATTAGAACACTTCCCAAACACATTTGTCTGCACTTCCAGCCTCCAATCAATCCTGTGAAATAAATGACACCGGGCTAGGAAACACCACTGCCATTAATTTCAACAGAAACATGCATCAAAGCTTACAGTGGGTTACAAACCGTCAGACGACTCTATTACGCACACACACACACACACACACACTGCTGTTTTATACACTATACAGGTTTACAAAAAAACTGTGGTGCCAAAGGAGAACCATTCCGTGATCCTTAAAGAACCTTTCAGTGAACAATTCTTAAAAGATCTGCTTGTTTCTGAGTGTGAAGACTGTTTTCCACTTTAAATGACATTGTGGAATGGAGAAGGTCTTTATAGGAAAATAATACATAAAAGCACCACATCAATCTCAAATGAGTTTATAAAAAAGTATAAATATAAAGGCAGCGGCACCTAAGCTCCAAAATGATGAAGGTTATTTACTAAAACGCTCTCACACTCTTCATCATACAGCCTGCATCACACTAATGTGTCACTCTTCATACTATCCGCAATCACATGATGTCACTATTTTTAATGATAGTGAATTACATAAAATAAAATAGCTCAACATTTTTTTAATGGACCATCTATCACCATAAAAATGTTTTTAAAGTGTAGTGTAGTTTTGCTGTGATTGGACTAATTGGAGGCCATATTAAAGGGGGCCTGTTATGCCCCTTACACAAGATGTAAAATAAGTCTCTGATGTACCTAGAGTGTGTATGTGAAGTTTCAGCTGAAAATAGACTCAAATAATGTTTTATACCTCTCTGAAACTGCCCCTTTTAGGCTTTGATCCAAATTGTGGATTTTTGGTGACTGTCGCTTTAAATATGTAATGAAGTTTACGGCCCTTTGGCCGCCGGGAAGAAGGAGGCGGAGAACAGACGCAGTTTTAAATGATTTATTAATAACAGAGATGGCAGCTCCTCACGGAGACTGCCGTCTAAACCAAAACGAACGGACGGCAGCTCCTCACGGAGACTGCCATCAAACTGAAAGCAAAAGTAAAACAATATGTCCGGGCCTGGTCCTCTCTCTGCCTCCTCTGCCATCGTTCCTCCTTTTATAGTCCAGAGCTCCTTCCGTGGAATTCGAGGCCGGTGTGCACCACAGGTGCATCCACTTATGCGGCGGCCTCATTCCGTTCCCACGGCTCTCGGCCCCGCCCCCTCGCCACAAAATACAAATGAGGGCGGAGCTACGAACGGCTAATCGTCTTTATCTAATTGCAGGTCCAGTGTGAAAACTAACAGCGGATGGCTGATTTTCACTCAGAGCTGTCTATCACTAGTAGGCAAGGCTTTTCTCCTCTGATGACACGTACAAAGGGAGAATGTCAATCAAAGTGTTTCTGCAGGCTGTTTTTATCAAGTGGGATTATAAAAAAATAGAATTTATGGCGTGTCTGTGTAGAGCTAGCATGTTCTCCCTGTGTTGGTGTGGGTTTTGTCCGGGTGCTCCGGTTTCCTAAAGACATGGACTTTAGGTGAATTGGATGTACTAAATGGGCCGTAGTGTTTCCCAGTACTGGGTTGCAGCTGGAAGGGTATTCGCTGTGTAAAACATATGCTGAATAAGTTGGCGGTTTATTCCCTGATAAATAAAGGGACTAAGAAAAATGAAGAAAAATCCCTTTGTTAAAAACCTACAGGCAGTATTGAGGTTATAAAATGGAGGTATAACCTCAACATAAATGTATAATTGCAGACACAAATATATAAAATCACAAAGTAAAGAAAACAAAATTTCAAAATTGACAAGTCAATGATGCTTTTGTTCATAGTGTCTTGTTTTAAAAGAACCATTTGTTTCTCATGTTTTACTTATAAGAGGCTTTAAATTTTAGATAATATTTTGATTCAGACTTATCAAAATATTTAACTCATTTTTTATTACTCTTTCTGTACGGATTCACTTGTTCACATGACAATTCACAGCATTGATATTGATGTATTACATTCTGTATTTTGTGTTAAAGGTGCAGTATGTGAGTTTGACACCCAATGGTTGAACTAGGTATTGCATTGTTGGATCAAAACAAACGCAAGTGCAGGTTGCCAGATTGACATAAGTGTGCCTGACTATCGAGCCTAAAGGTTGATTAAAGGCTGATTTAAGTCGTGTCCTAAATAAAACGCGATAGAAGGAACCTTTTCATATTAAAGAGTTTTGTTCCAACATACACCTGAAATTCATATTTTAGAAACGGCTTCTGTTTCTCACAGGTGAACAACAGGACTGACAGTGACCACCTCAGGTACACCTCATCTGCTTTTATTCAGTGTCAAATGCTAATAATGTGAGTTTAAATGCCATTTTACATGACATTCATTGCCATACTACTGAAAGCAGCAGCAGATAGTTCACCTCAGATCTTGACAAAAAATTTTTAGAGCTGTGACTCAGAGCAAACTAACATATATCAGAGATTCAGCATCTACATTTAATAATGTTAAAGAGGTTTAATATGTATAAATTAGATTATAAGCTTTACCATTTTGTTGGAGTGCAGTGAGTGCACTATTCTGAGCTTCTGTATGCCTGTATTTAAATTTCTGCCGTGTTTCGTCTGGTGCAAACAGCCAAATTGCTTATCACTGCAAATCTCATTACGTAGCGTGTTGTTAGGACACAGGGTTACAATATAATCTGCTTATCTAATGTTTACGCTCGTAATATTTATATTATTTGCTAATTAATAATCACATCATGTGTAATTCTGAATCTGCATCTCATGTCAGGGCTGTCCACCAGAGGTCACATTTCTGTCATGGGCACATACTTTGAGAGCCTTCTAAATTAATGAAATATGTGGTTTTCCACCAAGGTGACTCGGGGTCAACACTACGATCAAACATTTTTGTAAAGTATTGAGGCAATATAACGTAGAGCATACAGTAGGTCTCAAACTCAATTCCTGGAGGGCTGCAGCTTTGCACAGTTTTGCTCCAACCCTGATCAAACACAGCTAATACAACTAATCAAGGTGTTCAAAACAGTCATGAACACCTTTATAAGTTGGATCAGCTGTGTTTGATCAGGGTTGGAGCAAAACTGTGCAAAGCTGCAGCCAGGGACGGCCTAGTACATTTGGGAGCCCTAAGCAGAGTAATTTTGGGGCCGTACCTTGCTCTTAATAGTCAAGTATAGCCATTGCAAACCGACCCACAATTATTCTCCTGCTTGTTAAATACAATCAATGAAACAGAAAAGTAAAGCCTGATTTCTTCTACTAAATAACTGTCTGAATGACTTGGATTGTTTAAAACAGAACTGTTTTTGTCAACTTGCAGCTTCAAAACGAAAGAACTGAACAATTTTTAATAAAGGGACCAGTGATTCCTACTTGGCGTCCTTCTGGCGTGTTTAAAACAATTAATTTAGCAAACAGATTGAAGATTCTATAAAAGATTCTAGGTTGAGTTTTTTTATTTTTATAAATTCCAAAAGCAAAAGTCCTGCAATGAAACGACACTGAACAGTAATTAATTAAATGCATCACTTAGTATATACATAAAATATTCTTTCTGAACAACCAAAACAACAACAAAAGTAACATGAATGCAAAGATTGATCCATAAATAATAAAATCAATAAGCAAATAATATAATATATTAATATAATAACATAATCAGAAAAATATTTAAATGAAAAAAATTGAGGAAGCAACAAATACTGGGTTAATGTTAATACCCAAACACAAACCTTATTATACCCTTCAGTTTCCTTCCCTGTTTCTTTCATTTGATATGCAGGGTCCAGAGCTTATATTAAACTATGATTAATTTAATTAGGACATAACTTTTATAAACATTTCTCAGGAAAAATATTACCAGTGTGAAAATATGTGAGTGAAAGGCATTTCATATGATTGCGTTTAAAAAAACGTGTCTGTAAGACCAGTAAAAAAAAATTTCATATAAGTGGACAATTATTAATCTGTAATTGCCTATTTTCGATCATCATCATTAGCACTTAAAAGCGATACTAAAAATGATTTTGAGCTCATCTCTTCTCTTTGTCATTTTCCCCTCAGTTTTTCTATACCTGAAGAATCACGTTAGTTTCACGCCCCATTCACACAGGGCTTCAGCGTCAACGCATGATTGAAGGGGTGTCTGAAGTTAGGGCTAAAGCAATCGTCATAGCAGCGTCAGCCAATGAAATTCAGTCAGCAGTAGGCCACTGTCTAGCTGGTGTATTTGCATACAGCGATCTGATTGGCTGACGCTTCTGTCGGCGCTTGAAAAGTTGTGCTAGTCTGAACTTCTGCAGTGAGCAATGCCTCTGAAGCGGCGCCGACGGATCCACAATGCAGTTCGGCAACGCCTGACGTCACCCATTCAAAGGGAATGGGAAGCGTCGACGCTGACATGGGGCGTCATTTCATCACACGTTCTAGGTTACCTTAGAAGAACAAACTCGAACCACGAGAAGAGAACACAACTGAGAAATGAGATGTGGCAACCTTCCTGTTGATCACATGACCTTCACATGAAAACAATTTCAACTATAATAAAAGTTATATTTTTTTATTTACTTTCCTTTAAGTGAAAATTTATAAATATTTAAGTACTAAAGCATTGTCAATGCAGATATTTGTAAAATAAAAGCAATTTCAGCAAGGAAATAGTTCGGCTTTACCACTATTGGGTTGTGGGGCTCCCCTAGTGGCGGCAGAGCCCTAAGCAGCCGCTAAGTTCACTTATAGGAAGAGCCAGCCTAATCTCACAAGGAAACATAAGTATTTTACGTTTTGTCAGTTTAGTGGCTTATTCGTACGAATTCATACGAGTTCAGTCGTACGAAAATGTATGATTTCAAAAAGGAGGCGTGGCACCCAACCCCACCCCTAACCCCAACCGTCATTGGGTGATGAGCAAATCGTACTAAATTGTACGAATTAGCCACTAAATCAAAAAGTTACGAATTGCCATGAGATTGCGTTGGAAGAGCCGACTATGGCTGCAGCCTTCCAGGAACGGAGTTTGAGACCTATAATGTAGAGTTTTATGTGAAATAAAGAAGTTCTTTTCTCTTAAAGATGTTAAAATCTCTTGAATTTGACTTTACTCGCGTAATGTTTTCAGAAAAAGTGCTGCATTTTGTATTTTCTTTTTACATTTTTTGCGATAAAAAAATAACCAATAACCAGTTAAATAACAAAGAAATCATAACCACGACACACATATATACTTTTACCTCTGCAGGCTTCGTGCTACTAAACAAGGCGATGACAACCCTTGAAATGTGCAGATGCTGAGTCTGTGTGTATTTAATTGGAAAATAAGACACCTGAAATTGTGCAAAAAGAGAGAGAGAGAAAGAGAGCGAGAAGAAAAAAAGAAGAAGAGCGATAAACAAATTCGTCATGAAAATAATATATGTTCTCTTTGTCTCCACACTTCCCTGCCTCCCCACACATTCATCTTAACAGGATAATAATTTGTGAAAGTCTCTGACATTTGTGGCTAGCTAGCATGGTAATAAACCCCTGGCTCGGAACGTTTTTTAGTTAATTAGAGTCAATCAATCCAAACTTTTGCTCACTTACCGGTGTGAAACAGCAATATAATGAGCAGAAATCAGCACAGTGATTGGAAATACAAATTACAGCTGTTTAAAGGAAACCACACAGTCTACTACGCGGCCAGCGAAGCACGAGCCTGCTGGGGACATCTTGAAGGGTTTGGTGCCAATTCGATGGGTGCAGTAGGGGGAAAGATATGAGACGCAGATGAAGAGAAAGAAAGAAAGAGGGGGAGAGAAGCTCAGCAATGCAGATGCTGAAGGACGAATTCAGTCAAACCGGCCCGACGCCAATTAAACACCAGTTACGTTTGACAAAATCTCTATTAATACTTGCGCCGTGACTATCAATGCGTGCTGCGCTTGAGTTTGGGCCTTGCATCTAGTCTTATATCCCTATCACAGATGTCGTGGGATGGTCATCATTTGTGTGATGAGCTGTTTAGACTGATTTTGATTGGACAGATGAATATGGGTCTGTTTCTCTCGTAAATAATGTAATAAACATCACTGGCGGGACTGTATTCTGTCATATCGCTAAGATTTTGAGTTGATTTAAAATCAATCATTTTGTTAGCATAAAAGTTTCATTAAATCTTGTTATTAGTGATGCGTTAAGAATAATAAAGCTTGCCATTTAGCTCATTAGGGGCGTCGTGTTCAAATGGCAAGATTTGCCATGGTTTCGGATATAAAACCAATCGTTTAACGTCAGAAGAGTCAAGAAATCAATATTTGGTGGAATAACCCAGATTTTCAATGACAACAAATAAAAACTGTTGATATTCTGACCAATGTTCTGGGTTAGAAAAGTTCTCTAGGGGTTCTCAATTGGCTTGGCCATTGGACCCCCATTTTTACATGGTCATCAAGCCGCGACCCAAATGTTTAGGAACTATAATATAATTTTTGGAATTATAATTAATTTGTATTTATTTATTAACATACACAAGTAGTGACAGATAAATCACCAATACTTACAAATAAACAATACTTTATCGCTGTCATTTAACAAAATGCATCAAATTATAGTTATGTTACAGAGTAAAAATGTCAAATACTGTAAACAGTGGTTAGGGTAAGGAAAAGTTCAGTTACCATTAACTAAACTGAACTGTTAATAAATTGTTAACACTGATGCTGTTAATCAGAACAAACCAGCAAATTAAAGTAAAATGATCAAAATAATCACAACCATTTTTATAATAATCACCAGTTATCTGCTCTTCTGCTTTTGTGTGGGCTTTCTTGGCTTTTGCTACACGGTGAGCACAGTAAGATGTGTGGAGTGCCTGTATCTGAACATGAAGATGTTAGGTACATTTGTGAGCGATGCCCTCAGCTATTGGAGTCGTCTTTGAAAATAGTCCACAGGTGCAACTGGGATGCCATATGTAGCGAGAGCACCTCACTACATATGACACACTGAGGTTTTAAGCCTCACTTTACATTTTCAGGGTCGTACTTGCGCTTCAACATATTTGTTGCTATAATTAAATGAAATTTCACATGTCAAACGGTATGGCTGTCACACGCACATTTCAAAATAAAAGTCCGATATATGAAAAATACGTTTTAATTTTTTTTTACTTTTGTTGTTTTTTTTACCACACTCTTTGAACCAACTGAAATGACCCACCAGTTGAGAAAAACTGCTCTAAATAACATTATTTTTATTTGAAATTTAAAGGTAATATTGTCAGATTAGGGCTGCTGGGTATTTGGAAATGCAGATGCTGAAGGACGGATTCAGTCAAACAAGACACCAGTTACATTTGACAAAATCTTTATTAATGCTTGCGCCATGACTACCCTGCTGAAAAATCCAGCTTAAACCAGCCTAGGCTGGTTGGCTGGTTTTAGCTGGTCGACCAGGCTGGTTTTAGAGGGGTTTTGGCCACTTCCAGGCTGGTTCCCAGCCATTTCCAGCCTGGTCTTAGCTGGTCAGGCTGGACTCCCAGCTTGGCTAGGCTGGTCAAGCTGGTTTTAGCTGGTGGTTTAGCCAGGCTGGAAATGGCTGGGAACCAGCCTGGAAGTGGGCAAAACCCCTCTAAAACCAGCCTGGTCAACCAGCTAAAACCAGCCAACCAGCTTAGGCTGGTTTAAGCTGGATTTTTCAGCAGGGTATCAATGCATTTTAGCCTTGCGCCTAGTGTTATATTCCTATTACAGATGTCGTGTGATGGTCATCATTTGTGCGATGAGCTGTTTAGACTGATTTGGATTGGACAGATGAGTATGTTTCTCTTGTAAATACAAGCAAACTGTATAAACCATAGATATATATAATTTTAAGCATCACCTATTTTGCATCATTCACACACATTGTCAGCAAGAGCAATGTTTTTGTGGTGCAGGAGAAAAGCCTTCCGTTAAAAGTACATATTCATCTATATATAGAAACATGTGCATTAATATTCTTCTAAAACTGCACACAGACGTGGCAGAATCCCCGAATCCGACGGTTTTTAGCACTCCATTTCATCTCAAACTTTCTAATATGTGCTAGCTGAGCTTGGCAGCCTCCGCTTGACGTTGTCTTACAGTTATTATTGTTAGACTATCCAAGGAGCGCAGATAATGCAAAATGCTCTGCATGCCCTGCGTTTGTTTCACTTTTCACTGGAGGGAGTAATTGTGTGGCGCTGACCATATTAGACACAAAGCACATTTTCAAAGGGGAACCGCTGGCGTCAGAACAAAAGAGCCCAGAGAAATTAAAGACTTCACGTCTGTGTGTGGCTGTTTTTTTTACTTGTTTTTGAATGTCCCTGTACAGTTTTAACAAATGAAGAAATGATATTATGACTTCTGAAAATTACCGCTGGTACAGTCTGCATTATTAGCCTCCCTGTATATGTTTTCCCCAATTTCTGTTTAAAGGAGAGATTTTTCCATCACATTTCTAAACATAATAGTTTTAATAACTCATTTCTAAGAACTGATTTATTTTATCTTTGAAATGATAACAGTAAATAATATTTGACTAGATATTTTTAAGATACTAGTATTCAACTTAAAGTGACATTTAAAGGCTTAACTATGTTTAAGTTAGGGTACTTAGACTAATCATTGTATAAGAGTGTTTTTTTCAGTAGACAATCGATATAAACTATTGCTTAAGGAGGTTAATAATATTGACTTTAAAATGGCTTTAAAAAAATTAAAAGCTGCAAAAGAAGAATTTCTCCAGAAGAAAAAATATTAAAGGAAATACTGTGAAAAATTCCTCGTTCTGTTAAACATCATTTAGAAAACATCTGAAAAAAAGAAAATGTAAAAAATAAAATAAATCACTGGAGGGCAATTCATTTTGACTTTAACTGTATCCACCTTATTCTTCCTCGACAAGCGCAGCCATTTGAATCAAAACTTCCATTCACTTCCATTCATTATTAGACTTTAAAAACTGCTTGTTTTGCTGTTTGATGTTGCAAACTTGAACTTGCAGCCCAAGACCGGTTACTCACTGAAGCTAAGCAGGGCTAAGCCTGGTCAGTACCTGGATGGGAGACCACTAGGGCAATGGTTCTCAAAGTGGGGGTCGGGCCCCCCCGAGGGGTCACAGGACAATGAAGGGGGGTCGCCTGGTGGTTTCCAAAAATCTATTTATTTTTATTAAACCATAAGAATTACCATATTTTATCCATAACCTTCTGAAGAGAAAATTTATACCATATATAGTTACTATAGTAGCTTATAGTTACTACTTCTATTGGATTGCAACCCCTGGGGTAATTACATTGTATTAAAGACACAGCAATAGCGTCAGATGCAGCAGATTTCATAACACCTGGTTAAACTTTGTGGCCTATTTACAGCTCTCATACATGAAATAAAAATTAAAAGAAGAATAGACTTGGGTCCATTGGTGTGTGTGTGCGCCATTGCATGCAAGGTATCTGTATTTATAACCACCTCTGAGGATATTTTGGGTCACGAGTCACTGGCATTGTCATTTTGGGGGTCGCGGCCTGAAAAGTTTGGGAAAACCTGCACTAGGGTACACTAGGTTGCTGTTGGAAGTGGTGTTAGTGAGGCCAGCAGGGGGCGCTCAACCTGTGGTCTGTGTGAGTCCTAATGCCCCAGTAAAAGTGAAGGGGACACTATATTATCAGTGGGCGCCGTCTTTCGGATGAGATGTTAAAGCGAGGTCCTGACTCTCTGTGGTCATTAAAAATCCCATGGCACTTCTTGTGAAAGAGCAGGGGTGTAGCCCAGGAGTCCTGGCCAAAGTCCTTCTATCAGCCCTTATGATCATGGCCTCCCAATCATCCCTTTCCACCGAGTTGGCTCTATCACTGTCTCTCCACTCCACCAATAGCTGGTGTGTGGTGAGCGCACTGGCGCTGTTGTCCTGTGGCTGCCGTCGCATTATCCAAGTGGATGCTGCACACTGGTGGTGGTGTAGAGAGACCCCCCCCCCCTCATGATTGTGAAGCGCTTTGGGTGTATGGGCATACATGATAAATGCGCTATATAAATACACAATACAATACAAACTGATATTTTCTTATTATATTATTCTACTTGGTCTGTATAGTCATGCAAACATTTGTTTGTAGAGCAAGTAGTTTGACCCATTTCTGCCGTTTATTAGTTCTAGTCATTTCTCCCATAGGCGAACGAATCGAAAGTTCTAAAATAATCGAGAAAACAGGCGCACTTCCGCATTTTAAAATAGGTCAATATGGTGTTTATACAGTATTTGATCCATATGATCCACAATAGACCCTAACAATTTAAGGCAGAAAGTAATTATTTACTTAGGAATTATTTTTTTACTTTAGAAATCATTCCAATATGATGATTTGGAAGTTAAGAGTTTTTTTTATTATCAATGTTAAAAACAAACTACTTCACAAACTACTTTAAATGAATAATATTAATACACGCTCTTAAAATGCTGTTCAAAATTGGGTAAAATATGGACAAACCCAATGTTGGTTTAATATTAAACTAAACTGAATTTACATTTTTCAACCCAACTGTTGGGTTAAAACAACCCAACATCATATAGACTCATTGGCCACTTTATTAGGTATACCTTTTACTAGTACCGGGTTGAACCCATTTCGCTCTCAGAACTGCTTTAATCCTTCGTGGCATAGATTCAACAAGACACTGTAAAAATTCCTCAGAGATTTTGCTCCATATTGACATGTTAGCATCACGCAGTTGCAGCTTTGTCAGCTGCACATCCATGATGCAGGAGACCGTTTGAGTACAGTTAACTCATATTCAAGAAACCAGTCAGAGATGATTCACACTTTATGACATGGCGTGTTATCCTGCTGGAAGTAGCCATCAGAAGATAGAGACACTGTGGTCATAAAGGGATGGACATGGTCAGCAACAATACTCAGGAAGGCTGTGGTGTTGACAGGATGCTCAATTGGTATTAATGGGCCCAAAGTGTGCCAAGAAAATATCCCCAAAACCTTTACACCACCACCACCAGCCTGAACCGTTGATACAAGACAGGATGGATCCATGCTTTTATATTGTTGATGGCAAATTCTGACCCTACCATCCGAATGATTCGCAGCAGAAATTGACTCATCAGACCAGGCAACGTTCTGCAGCAGATTGTCTTGACCAAGTCTACATGCCTAAATGCACTGAGTTGTTGCCATGTGATTGGATATTTGCGTAAACGAGCAGTTGGACAGGTGTACCTAATAAACTGGCTGGTGAGTGTATACTGTATAGCAGAGAAGCCTAAAGTAGGGTCCGCGAGCCAAAGTTGGCCCATGGTAACTTTTGATTTGGCCCGCCATCCTATCTGAGAAGAGATTTAGAATAAAAGTTGTGGCAAATTTACATTTTTCAACCCAACTGTTGGGTTAAAACAACCCAACATTATATAGACTCACTGGCCACTTTATTAGGTATACCTTTTACTAGTACCGGGTTGAACCCATTTCGCTCTCAGAACTGCTTAACTCTTATGGTAACTTTTGATTTGGCCCGCCATCCTATCTGAGAAGAGATTTAGAATAAAAGTTGTGGCAAATGCCTTCAACAGAAATTATCATTTCTAATTTAACCTTTTGTTTGTTTGCTTAATAGTTGAGCTACAAAAAAGTCAACTGAAATGAAGTGTTTCAATTAAATGTTGTGAATAATCAGATTTTAAAAAAAAGTAGATACTGTCACTACAGGATAGTGGACAATACTCAAGACATCGACGAGCAAATCAAGGCAAAGGCATGTTCAGCCTGACTCATGTATTCAGCATTGAACACCATTGTGCTATAAATGTGTTTATGTTTTTTTGTAAGACGTTCATTACAAAATGTACAAATTATAATTATTAATATGATAAAAGTTCATTCGTTCATTAATTTTCTTGTTGGCCTAGTCCCTTTATTAATCCGGGGTCACCCATCTCTGTGAAACGTCCACACTCATACACTACGGAAAATTTTGCCAACCTAATTCACCTGTACCGCATGTCTTTGGACTGTGGGGGAAACCGGAGCACCCGGAGGAAACGCCAACTGAGCCGAAGTTCGAAACAGCGACCCAGCGACCTTCTTGCTGTGAGGCGACAGCACTACCTACAGCGCCACTGCTTCGCCAATATGATTAAAGTATTTTTTCTATTTATTTTTTTATATTAATAAATTAGGAAATTGGCAGCTTTAATGTAATAGTTTGGTATATTACTTTTGCCCCACCCCCTCAATCAAGTTTGGTTTTTGGCCCTTCATAAGAAAAAGTTTAGGCACCCCTGCTGTATTGGAATAAAATGATAATACATTTAAATTCATGTTGCAAACAAATTACAACTACAAAAAAATTTCAAATAAAGTTTATATTTTTTATATTTCTTTCAATTTTTCTTGCTTATTACAATTTAAATGTATATTTTACCCAAACGTTTACATTTTTTTGGACTATGATTTAAAATTGTTTTGTAAGATTAGATCCAGTCTTGGCTTTGGTATTGACTAATGTAATGTATATGGACAAAAATATTATTGTAAAACATTCAATAGAAAATAAAAACTGGAAAAAAAGGTCTGTGAGGTGTGTGTACATGTGTGTGTATATACACATACACACACACTAATATATATATATATATATATATATATATATATATATATATATATATATATATATATATATATATATATATATAAGTTAATATATATACATTATATATATAAGTTAATATATATACATTTTATATATATATATATATATATATATTTTTTTTTTTTTTTTTAATGCAAAAACAATTTCCAAAAAATATATATGATAACTTTTTTTTATTTTGGATGCACTTAATATATGAATATTTTCATGAAACTATTAGGTTTACTATGTTTTTAACTGCAAATCATCAAATAAAGCAGATAAACCCTCACACGTTAATAGTCATTCACAATCAGATTCTTTTCATACTTCCAATTCCCAAGCGGCTTTGCTTTCTTTGTTCGCATTTCTTGATATATATTTGTGAGAGTCTGGAAGTGTTTTGGGCGCCGCTTTAACGAATAAAATCTCTCGGTTCTCCCCAGAAATAAGCATCAGCTCTGCTCCGCTGGCTTTACCTTCCCCAGGTGATCGCGCCACTGCGTCTGCGGCCGCTCCAGCGCACACGGCTCCTCCGCCGCTGCCAACCCTGAGGGTGGCACACACACATACACAAACAACACACACACATGTTCCTCCGCTATCCCATCATGCCTCTGTCCTGGCTGGCCAGCTGCTCCCAAAGGGAAAACGCCACTACTCTGATGCGGCTTTCTCTCTGTTGCTCTGCTGTTTTCTTTGTCATGAATGATCGTCTGCGGGTCTCTAAACACCAGCGCCCACCTGGTCCGGGACTCGCCCATTAGAAACCCATATGTGATGGAGACTCACTTCCACACCGAATCAACACCCCTGTGGGCCGCAAACGCAGTATGTTGCTCATATTGTCCAAATATCACATATTAGCGCTGAAAAATACACCATATCGCTGCAGTTATAGCATTATCTGATAGAACTCGATCAGTTTAAAGCCATGTGGTTTTTATTAGGTTATCTTAAAGTTGAGTTAGTATTTGTTAAATTGGTACAGCAACAAAAATAAAAGTGACCGATGCCAACTAATGGAAATAAATATTTTATAATAAATACATTTTATTTAATCTAATCAAATTTGTTTACTGATAGCTTTAGTTAATAATAAGTGTTCCCAAGAGGTTAGAAGAATATTGTATTTTAAATATGCATTGTTTTTATTAATTGTTTTAATTACATTTATTAAAACATAATTATTTAAGCATTTATTATTATAAATATATTCTGAAAGTATTTCTGTCATTTTATATTGTTTTAAAACTCTTGTTATTCTTAATCTCTATTTAATTTCTGTAATGTGTATATTAAAAGCCAGTTCTGTATTATATTTATATAACAGTTCTGTCTGGTTCTCGAATCTGATTGGCTGATAGCCGTGACATATTTAAGTATTATTAGCACCCGTACAGCCTCTTTACCCTTTGTGTATTACTCCGCCCACATACAGGTGGGGGAACTAAAGCACTCGGGCCAACGCACGCCTTTCACCAATGCCGATATACAGCCATATCACACGGCTACTCGTGTGATATTCCTCATATATATATATATATATATATATATATATATATATATATATATATATATATATATATATATATATATATATATATATATATATATATGTTTATTTATTTATTTATTTATTTATTAAACCCTATAATTTATTTTATTTATTTTTCATGTGCACTATCTGACTTGACAAAAGTCTTTTGTTGATGCCAGTTAAGAGCAACAAATGATAACCTACTTCTACTTGATCATTTGGAAAAGTGGCAGAGGGTCGATTGTTCCTATGAATCATCTGTTGAACTGCATCCCAATCATCATAAATACTGCAGAAGACCTACTGTAACTCACATGGACCCAAGATTCTCACAGAAATAAGTCAAGTTTGGTAAAGGAAATATCATGGTTTGGTGATACATTCAGTATGTGGGTGTGTGAGAGATCTGCAGAGTGGATGGCAACATCAACAGCCTGAGGTATCAAGACATTTGTGCTGCCCATTACATTACAAACCACAGAAGAGGGCAAATTCTTCAGCAGGATAGCGCTCCTTCTCTTACTTCAGCCTCCACATCAAAGCTCCTGAAAGCAAAGAAAGTCAAGGTTCTCCAGTATTGGCCAGCCCAGTCACCAGACATGAACATTATTGAGCATGTCTGGAGTCAGATGAAGGAGGAGGCACTGAATATGAATTCAAAGAATCTTGATGAACTCTGCACTCTCAGAAATAAAGGTACAACAGCTGTCACGGGTGGTACTTTTCGAAAGGTACATATTTGTACTTATATTGGTGCTTCAAAGGTATATATTAGTACCTAACATTTTAAGAGGAACTGTTTTGTACTTCTTATGTACTAATATGTACCCTTGAGGTATTAATAAGGACCCTTTTAGTACAAATATGTACCTTTAAAAAAGGTACCACCCCAGTGACATCTCTTGTACCTTTATTTCTGAGACTGTGGGAGTCCTGCAAGAAAGCTTCCTTTGTCATTCCAGATGACTTTATTAATGAGTGATTTGAGTCATTGCAGAGATGTATGGATGCAGTCCTCCAAGCTCATGATGGAGTCAGACACAATATTCATTCTGTTTCCACTGCACTTTATATTCTATACTGGACATTATTTCTGTTAAGTGACGAGACTTTAGTCTAAGCAGAGTCAGACCTTACTGTCCTAATGAAATCATTATAAAACAAGGCATGATCATATTTTATTTTGGTATAATAAGCGTAATCTAGAGGCCTTTGCCTTTCATATGAGCCAATTCTGATACAAAACAAACAACTAGAAGTCAAGTTATTATTTGCTGTTCCTAAAACTCAGATAGCCGACAAGACTTTTGTCAGGTTGTGTATTATTTTCCTTTTGTACCACTTCTCTCTTTTTCTTGTATCTGTTTTTGTGTATATGTTTGTAAGAACCAATATGTAGGCAACAATTGTGTGTTAATTACTGTAATTTAATGTTTTCTAAAACCAGTATCTCTTTTTCTATTTCTCACAGTGTCAGTAATCAGAAAAACCCACTAGCCCCAAAACAAAAATCCTATTCAAGTTAACGTGGCTGATTTGTCAGTTGGCCTCTCAATTTAATGTCCCTAAATCTAATTTTTTCAGATACTTACAAACTCGAGATTTTGTGCGCAAAAAATTTGTTAACTTTCCAAATGCACCGCCAACTTCAGATCTACTGGGCATAGATCCCTGTGCTAAAGGTTCAATTTCTAAATAATTTAATATAATTGTTAATCTTCAATTTTTCTTCTGATAATTTACGGACCACCTGGTCTCAAGACATGGGAATTGAGATTACCGAGGGGACATGGAAAGCGGTCTTGAACAGGGTTAACTCCTCCTCAATCTGTGCACGTCACAGGCTAATACAATGCAAGGTAGTGCATAGAGCTCATTGGTCCAAAAGCAGGCTAGCTCGCATCAATCCGTCTATAGACCCTGAGTGCGACAGGTGTCATTCTGGTACAGCTACTTTATTTCATATGTTTTGGTGCTGTCCTTCCCTGCTTTCTTTTTGGAGACAAATATTTTTCTCGCTATCAGCTATTACCACTGTTGATATCCCACCATGTCCAATTATTGGTTTATTTGGGGTTCTTCCGCACCACACTTTACCCTCTCATTTTGTAGACTTTGTAGCTTTCTTAACCCTTCTGGCTAGGCGATTAATTCTTCTGAACTGGAAGAGCCCTCACCCTCCTTCTCACTCTTGTTGGATAAGAAATGTTCTTTATTTTATGAAATTAGAAAGAATTAGGTACTCTCTTCACCGAACTAGCAATATTTTTATTAATTTGTGGGAACCCCTTCGCAAATATGTCCAAACTCTTCAGTTTGACCCTGCTCCTTCTGATTGAGTCCCCACCCCCTAATGCCCAGCTTTTATGGGAAACTACTTCTGGTCAACACATTGTAGACTTGTTTTTTATGTATATAAGATTGCACTAGTGTTGTTGTTTTTTATTTTATCTATCTATTTATTTTTATTATTTTTATTTATTATTGTTTATTTATTTTTATTATTACTATTGGCTCAAAATACTCTTAAGTGTATTTGCTTATTGTTACATGTTTATGTCTTTGTAAATTTTTGTAATGTTTCACAATGTATAAATAAAACTTTAAAAAAAGTTAACTTGGCTGATGATTTAGAATAAGAAATCTGTCTAAAGTAGGACTTCTGTTTCTAAAAATATGAAACAAAACAGCTTGGCTGCTCACATTTAAAAAACCCAGAGATCTGACCATACCGAGAGAGAAAAAAGATGTGAAACACAAGAACACAGATGCAGATTTGTTATTGATAGTGGAAGTAATTTGTTAATTGCAGTGATGCAAAACCTCATAAGCACTTCTCCCTGCGCTACTGTACGCTAACGAGATTAGCTTTAATTTATTAACATCAGGATCGGTGTAGTTGTCATCTAATGCACGCTTCCATTAGATCTTCATGCTTTTTCACCTTTAAGCTGTTAACGGAGTTCCTTTGACCTTGCTTTGTGGTTGCACAATACATTACGAGCAGCGTTTCAACAATAAAGACATGTAACATTGCATGCAATTCTACATTAGCTTAACCGTTTTTTTCCATCTAGTGCTGATAACGAAATGCAAAAGCCGTAGTAAATAAATTTGCAGCGTTCCGTTTATTTAAACAAAATAATTCCTGTTCCAGCCACTGGCCTAATATGCAAAAGCCTTTCACGTACGTTGTGCGAGAATTAGATTTAATAAAAAAGAAAAAGTCATAAATAAATAAATAAATAAAAAAGCCACTTGCAGAGGTTGCCGTCCCACCACACTTAGTTAACAAAAATATTTTTACAAACAAGATGATATCACAACACTCCATGATATTAATATGATATGTTCCCTGATCTGTAAAGCAGCTGGTTATCTTGCTTGGCACCGATAAGAAAAAGTGCTGTGGATTTCCAGTTTGTGAGCACATTTGGGCTGAATCTTTCACACGTCACAAATTGCAGATGGGAAGCAGTGATCTCGAACAGCCGATCACCTCAGCGTGACCATCTGACACCTTCCATTTAGGAAAATAATACTTTCTATCTTAGCATACTCTCTCCTCTGCAGCCAGGCAGAGGAAATATGCCTGGAAGAGTTTCAACCTCAAACTTTGCCTTCGCCTGCTCCCATTCAGCCTGCTTTCTTTAGATAGATTGCTTTAGATTAGCTTTCTCTTTGTGTTAGCAACGTGTGTTTGCGGGGAGGGCGGCATTTTTGCTGATGGTACATTGAGAAAATAACATATATTTGTGCATTAGCATTTGTGTTTGTAGCATTTTGATGTTTGTATGTTTATGTGTCTTTGGTTTTGAAAATGCTTATTGTAAATATAATGTGCTTTTGCTGGTTTGGTTTTTTAAATCATGTGCACAGTGTTTATGCACCACGACAAGGGTTGTTTTTATTTAGGATTGGAATAGGATGGCGAGGCAGTGGCGCAGTAGATAGTGCTGTCGCCTCACAGCAAGAAGGTCGCTGGGTCGCTGGTTTGAACCTCAGCTCAGTTGGCGTTTCTGTGTGGAGTTTGCATGTTCTCCCTGCCTTCGCGTGGGTTTCCTCTGGGTGCTCCGGTTCCCCCCAAAGTCCAAAGACATGCGGTACAGGTGTATTGGGTATGCTAAATTGTCCGTAGTGTATGAGTGTGTGTGTGTGTGTGAATGTTTGTGTGGATGTTTCCTAGAGATGGGTTGCGGCTGGAAGGGCATCCGCTGCGTAAAAACTTGCTGGATAAGTTGGCGGTTCATTCCGCTGTAGCGACCCCGGATTAATAAAGGGACTAAGCCGACAAGAAAATAAATGAATGAATGAATAAATATATATATATACACACACACACACACACACACACAGTTGAAGTCAGAATAATTAACCTTCCTGAATTATTAGCCCCCGTTTATTTTTTTCCGCAATTTTTGTTTAACAGAGAGTAGATTTTTTTCCAACACATTTCTAAACACAATATAATAATTTTAATATTTCATTTCTAATAACAGATTTATTTTATCTTTGCCATGACGACAGTAAATAATATTTGACTAGATATTTTTCAAGACACTTCTATAAAGCTTAAAGTGACATTTAAAGGCTTAACTAGGTTAATTAGCTTAACAAGGCAAGTTAGTGTAGTTAGGCAAGTTATTGTATAAAAATAGCTTAAAGGGGCTAATAGTTTTGACCTTAAAATGGCGTTTAAAAATTCAAAACTGCTTTTATTCTTGCCAAAATAAAACAAATAAGATTTTCTCCAGGAGAAAAAGTATTATCAGACATACTGTGAAAATTTCCTTGCTCTGTTAAACATCATTTGGGAAATATAAAAGAAAAAGATGAATTCAAAGGCGGGCTAATTATTGTGACATCAACTGTATATATATATGAGCAATTCCATGCAAATTTCAACCTTGCTATGAAAAAAAAGATAATTTTCAACAAATTACGGAAACTGTTTCTGGGTATTTTGGGTAAGCAAGTATTTTACAGTATTTTAGAAATACTCAAATATGCATCTGTCAATTTTTTCAAACTATTCTATTTGATTTACCAAAGTCAGACAAGTGGCAATTTCACATTCGTCACATCCATAACGGAGAGATGTCACATCCATAACGACAGTTTTTCCTCATAAATGTGAAAATATTAAATTAAATAAAACCAATCATTTTTGTTTTATAGAGAGCCAACTCCTAACCTTTTGATTATCATTATTTATTTTGGGATGTGCAGTTTAATTCACTGAATTTCTGTATACTGCAAACCCGCATACTTTTTTTGTCACATCCATAACGCATGTTTATTTTCTTCATTTAAAGTACAAAACATGTTTACAGATGAATATTTTTCTGGTCCCATAACTCTGTGGTGAGTTGTTTGGAACAATATAAACTGATGTTTCAATATAATGTAACATATGCTTTCACTGTGAATTTATGTGTTGAGTTTATACTGCAAATGTCACATCCATAACGCTGGAATTGCTCATATATATATATATATGTGTGTGTGTAAAATTACAATTACAGCCGCTCTGAATAAAACAAGCAAGGTGTACCTAATAAATTGTATAATTTACATATATTGTGAATTTAAAGGGATAGTTCATACAAAAATGAAAATCTTGGCATCATTTACTCTCTTATCAAACCTATTTGAGTTTCGTTCTTCTGTTGAACACAAAAGAGGATATAAAGAAAGCTGCCCACATAGCAAAATTTCTCTGGCCCAGCTCTGGCCCACACAATCAGGTTTTGCTTGGCCCACATGCCGCAGTGAATTACGGTACATGACTGGACCAAATCTGGCTTCCAGACAAGGGCCAAACACGGACCATATCTGGGCCAAGTCTCAGCCAAGTTAATAACTCATAGCTGGGCCTGAACTGGGCCAGATAGGTTGGTGTGTCACGATTGCAATGAAATTGATAAACCCATGGAGTGATGCGCTTTAGGCACACTATGGGCACGCTTTTTCTCAAAGTGACCTGATTGGTAGAATTTTTTTTCTTTACTCAAAAATGATTTTAGTGTATTTTAAATGTGGGTCAAGACTGGCCAAACTCACATGGCCCACTTATCAAATTTTTAAATCTGGGCCAAATACTACGTTTTTCATCTGGCCCAAATCTTGTGTGCTGCCTTAAAAACGGTGCCACCTCTGCCAAACCCGGGCCATGTTTGGCCCACATGCTGTATGCCAGTGCCGGATGAATGCCTGCTGTGCCAGCTTTTTGCCAAATCTGGTCCAGAATTCTTTGCTACTAGGCTGATAACCTGTAACTATGGATATCCAAAGTATTTGTTTTTCCAATATGGAAGTCAGTCATTACAGGTATTCAGCTTTCCTCAAAATATCTTCTTTTGTGTTCAACAGAAGAAAGAAACTCAAACAGGTTTATAACCAGTTGAGGGTGAGTAAATAGTGAGTAAATGTTCATTTTTGTGGGGATCTATCCATTTAATTTTAAAACCAAGTGACTGGCAAGTACTTCAGCCTTCTCGTCTAAGGAACTAGTCAAGCTTTCAGAGCTGTATCTTGATTAGACTTTTATTTTTCTCTCCCCGACGCCTTGAGCATCACCCATACATGCACCACCATCCTAAATGTGACATAAAATCCAGTTCCACTGACGTCTGGCCTACGGTTCACTCATGGGTGCAGTGTCTGTAATTTGAGCGATAAATAGGAGTTGGTTTAACAGTTGTGGAGAGAGTTGTAAATCTGGTCTGCGTTTTGTGGTCTCGGAGGGTTTAATTAGTCCACGGATTCCACTTCTAACGTGACGAGGCTAGCTCAACACCCCTCCATAACGTGGCACAAGCGCAGTGCCCCTCCGTCTAAAGTCCGCCAGCCCCCGGAGAGCCCTGTAGCAGTACAGAGCTTAAAGACTCAAATACGGCCATCTCAGGCTGTATAACAAGTCAACAGAGAATTAGCTGATGTCATATCAATTCAGCCCCTTGGTCTTTTCAAGTCACGAGTGCAGACTCTTCACTGAGGAAAACTGTCACTGTAATCCCAGGTGCTTCCGATAATCCATGACTGAAATGATGTGCTTTAAAGGTATATTTGAAATCTGAAAACAGGTTTAGGATGAAGCTGTCTTGTAATCTTTGTTGTAAATTTCACATATAACTGAAGTATTTCCCAACTTTACAGCAAATGATGCTCAGGCATGCAGATTGTTTATAGGGATCCACCAATATGGAATTATTGACTAGTACTGATAATAGCAGATAGCTCAGATAACTCAGATAGCCAATGTATTAGTTGATAATAATAATAAAAATAATAATTCCTTTCATTTATATAGCGCTTTTCTGGGCACTCAAAGCGCTTTACACAGTGGGGGGAATCTCCTCATCCACCACCAGTGTGCAGCATCCACCTGGATGACGCGACGACAGCCATTTTGCGCCAGACCGCACACCACACACCAGCTGATTGGTGGAGAGGAGACAGTGATGCAGCCAACTGAATATGGGGATGGTTAGGAGGCCATGATGGACAAAGGCCAGTGGGCAGATTTGGCCAGGATGCCGGGGTTAAACCCCTACTCTTTTCGAAGGACATTCTGGGATTTTTAACGAACACAGAGAGTCGGGACCTCGGTTTAACGTCTCATCCGAAAGACGGCAGCCCTGCTTAGCTTCAGTGGGCGACCATGTGAGAGTTGCAGAGAGCTAGCTGCCGGCTAGTTGATAAATATCAAAGCATTTTTTGATTTAAAAGTTGTCTATTAGCTGTCTATACTTAGCCGAGTTTGGGCTGTCAGTAAAAATCTAATACAGATATACAGATAAAACAGTAGATGTCTAACCATAGCCTTTTTTTAAACTAGTCTTCTATTAAACAGCTACTCAATGACTACATATATCCGTCTAATATTCAGTGAATTTTGGTCTAGGCTAAATCAGGTTTAAATTTGGGCTGTCTGTGAAAACCTAATAGACACTAACCATAGCCCAATATTAGACTAGTCTTCATTTAGATACCTATACAACAACTACATATAGCTGAAACCAGAAGTTTACATACACTCTACAAAAAAAGGAACATAACCATTTAAAATAAAAAAAATCTGGTGGTAAATCATACTGAACGTTCACTATTTTAGGCCTGTTAGGGTTACCTAAATTATTTACATTTGCTAAATGCCACAACAATGAGTGAATTTTATTTTATTTATTTTTTTTTGAGAATTTTTTTTTTATTTCTAGACAGTCAAAAGTTTACACTTATTTCCTTGGTGCTTTTTTAGCTTTGCTTTTAAACTGTATAACTTTGGTCAAATGTTTTGGGTCTCCTTCCACAAGCTTTTCACAATAGTTTAAAAGAATTTTGGCCCATTCCACCTGACAGAATTAGTGTAACTGAGTCAGATTTGTTGGCTTGTCTTGCTCGCACAAGCTTTTTTAACTGTGCCCACAAATCTTCTATAGGATTGAAATCAGGGCTTTGTGATGGCCACTCTAAAACATTCATTCTGTTGTTCTTTCCTCATGAAGCCATCTATGCTGTGAAGTGGACCAGTACCTCCTGCAGCAAAACAGACCCACAACATGATGCTGCCGCCCCCATACTTCACAGTTGGGATGGTGCTGCAAAGATTTCAATGACAAAAAAGCATAAATAAAGCAACAAAGTCACTGAACATTAACCAAAATGAAAATACCAAAAAGAAAATTGAAATGACAAGATGGCCAGCATGTGAAGTGGTCAACACAGGCTCATTGTGAATACGTAGCCCCGAAAACCTTTCTGGAGAGAGCAAATTACGTAGCCAGAAGCACGTCGGGTCAGTCTGAAAACACTATCGGTTGGGTTTAGGGAAGACGGCTGGAAGGTCAATCAGTGCTTTTGAAAACACTATCAGTTGGGTTTAGGGAAGGCAATGGGCTGGTCAATCAGCGCTTTTGAAAACACTGTCGGGTTGGGTTTGGGGAAGGGGTGGGCGGGCCAATTGGTCCTTTTGAAAACACTATCGGTTGGGTTTAGGGAAGGGGTTGGGCGGAGGAAATTTGTCACCTTTCTGTCAGTCAGTCAGTCAGTCAGTCATTCTACAGCGATCTCTGGTGGATTTATGTGAGAACAGTAGGCACAAATGGCATTCATGAGAGAAATTGGAGATCTGAAAAAGAGTTCAGAGCAGACTCTGGTGGATTTGCAGAAAAAAAACTGCAAAAAAAAAAAAAAACGTAGCTCCTGGCACATATTACGCTCTCTCCAGAAACGTAAACCAGGGTATGTTTCCATAATGAGCCTGAGTTGGAAGTGGTTCAACCAGCAGAAATACTACATGATTTATCAGCCTAAAGATATTCGCCTAATTTTGCTATCAGAATGAAAACAATAACATTAAACATTCCATTTATGAGTCGATATTTGGCCGCCAATATATTGTGCACGCCTAATTGTTTGAGTGCTGCAATTCAGCTTTTTTTTTTTTTTTTTTCTTCAGGCATAAATCTGATTCTTCAGTAACTCAACTTGTAGGATGATGCTTTTTTTTGTTTTTCTAAACAATTTATAGACAATAAAACAACAGAAAAGTACCAATAATACAACAGCAACTATTCCACACACAGCCTTCAAATATGGTAAAATGTATGCTTGTGGTTTGTTTACGCTCTTGTTTATTGAAGCTAAACACTAGTTCCACCTTCTCTATGACATCAGACATTATTAAAGACAGGATTAGTCAGGAAGCAGTTTGTAGTCTGACACATTTCTTGTCTACAGATTAATATATGTTAATTTTTAGAAAAAAAAATATTTTTAGAAAAAGCCTAATCTGACACAATTTTAATTTAATAATCATGGGCGGCAACAGTGGCTCAGTGGTTAGTACTGTCGCCTCACAGCAAGAAGGTCGCTGGTTCGAGCTTCAGGTCCTCTGGTTTCCCCCACAAGTCCAAACACATGCGCTATAGGGGAATTAAACAAGCTAAATTGTCCATAGTGCATGTGTGTGAATACAAGAGTTTATGGATGTTTCCCAGTGCTGGGTTGCAGCTCGAAGGGCAAGCGCTGTGTAAAACATATGCTGGATAAGTTGGCGATTCATTCCGCTGTGGCGACCCCTGATTAATAAAGGGACTAAGCTTAAAAAGAAAATGAATGCATTAATTTAATAATCATTCTGGGTAATCCTAATGATAAATTTCATGGACGCACTTTAGACAGTTAGGAAAATGCTAAAATGTCTTGCTGTACAACTACATGGAATTTATCCATCGCATGAAACTAAGAACAAGTCTTTATATTTTCTTGAATGTTGACATTGTGAAACAGATCATTTAGACAGAATGAACTATCAGAGAACGCATGAGGATATACCAGCAGTGAAGCTTTCATTAGGAGCACAGGAAGTGCTGTATCAAGCCATTTATGGTGTCAAAAGAAAAAAAAAACAGAAACAAAAAAGTTTAATCCTTCACTTGATCCATATGCTTTATCTCAAACCTTTTCTTTTAATGGCTTTGTAAGCTCGATGCTGTTTTCCAGATGGCTATGTACCATTATAAATCCGTCTTGCATGTCAAGCAACTATGTTATAATATGAAGACTTATATGAAGCGTTAATCTTACCTGCTAACAAACAGTGCATATGTTTGACTAATTGGGCAAATTCATTGCAATGCTGGATGATTAGATATATTCTCTATATATTTTAAACTCTTCAGCTCATACAGTACTATGTTCTGAACATGACTAATGTGCAAATGCTGCTCACAAAGGCAAATGCTTTAAAGGGAACAGAGCTGTGTGTAAGTATAGTGTGTCCACAATCATATTAAAGTGATATAAACACAAGTCACTTTTTTAATTTCCTGATGTTAAAATAGGATCCAAATCCCTCCCATTTTGAAGCCGGGAGTGCGGTTTCCCCGCCCACCAAATTGATTGACAGCCGCATATTAATATGCCTTTGTAGTAACATGTTTAATCCAGCCTGATCTCACGAGAAAACGTAAGTATTTTACGTTTTGCCAGTTTAGTGGCTAATTCGTACGAATTCGTACGAGTTCAGTCATACTAAATGGTACGATTTTAAAAAGGAGGCGTGGCACCTGACCCCACCCCTAACCCCAACTGTCATTGGGGGATAAGCAAATCGTACTAAATTGTACGAATTAGATTGTACGAATTCATACGAATTAGCCACTAAATGAAAAAGTTACGAATTGCCGTGAGATTGTGTTGGTTTAATCATATCCATAAGACAGGATGTGCACAAAGCAACTGCGATTAAAAGATCTGTTCAGCTTTCTGTGATCATCAATCATCATCAAATGTGATCAAAAATGAGTTTTACAAGTTACCACATTTACAAATAGCGCATGTTACTGAATTAAAGCGATTGACTGTCTCTACTTTATTACCTTTATCAGTACAATTATAAAAGAAGATGCT
Source organism: Danio rerio (assembly GCF_052040795.2). NCBI lineage: Eukaryota > Metazoa > Chordata > Actinopteri > Cypriniformes > Danionidae > Danio > Danio rerio. The sequence continues at coordinate 38,799,397 of NC_141044.1, forward strand.
TCAATTCTGGTTTGTTGACGTTAAATCAGGTTTATTTTGTACATTAACATAACAGAAATCTATACAGCAGTCGATAGTAACATGTAATTGGTCACATTTGCCGTGCCAATTCAGTGCTAAGTTAAACGCGCACTGTGAGTGTCTGTGTGTGGCGTGAACTTTGTAAGGACATTGTGTGTGACTCATCATTGCAGAAAGGCTTGAATTAACTCCACAACAAATACATCAAATAATCATTGGGAAAGTTCTTGCTCTAGCATTTCTCACAAACATTACGCGAGATTGGCTTCCTTCATGTCTGTCACTGTGCTGTTTATCTGACGCAGCCGAGGTGGAGATTGAGACACACTCTGATAGGCACGTGGGAACGGTGGGCGGGGAGAACCAGCATTAAAGGCACAGGCCACAAAAACAGCTACACAGTGTTCAGAGCAGAAAATCCCAATATTCTGAAAGCTCTGATAAATAATCTGATGGTGTTTTGAGTTAAAACTTTACAGACACATTCTGGAGACACAAAAGACTCATCTTAAATCTTGATAAAGGGGTAATACAGGTGCCCTTTAAAATTAAGCATTATGTTATGTTACTCATGCATCTGTTTCTGATTTATGAAGTAGATACTGGAGTCTATGTAGCGTAATGTTATAATTGTTCAAGATATTTGATCTTGATGTAACTGTGTGTTAGATATTTCTGCAGGACTGGATGTAATGTAAATATGCAATGTATGTTTAGACAGCAAATGTAAGAGTGTACCAATCTATCATCATCTGTTGAATTTCGAGCAACAAGCAGTGTCAAAAATGTATCATTAATCACGACCACACTCGTAACATCTTCAGATCTCACTTTATTAGTGAACAGAGACTAAAAACAGTCGGCATAGTGCTTAGGTCTGTATATGGTGGTGAATAATACTAATAAAATACATGCAATATTGTTGCAACTTGCAAAAAGAAATAAAAGCATGCAAAATACAAAAAAAAATCTGACTGTTAGCAATCTATCTTTTATTTGTGGTGCATGTTTGCCATTGTGCTGCATTGTAAATTATTTTATATACAGTTACAGTCAGACTTATTAAACCCCCTTTTAATTTATTTTTCTTTTTTAAATATTTCCCAAATTATGTTTAACAGAGCAAGGAAATTTTCACAGTATGCCTGATAATATTTTTTCTTCTGGAGATAATATATTTGTTTTTTTTCGGCTAGAATAAAAGCAGTTATTAATTTTTTTAAAAACCATTTAAGGTCAAAATTATTGTTTTTTTTTTCAATAGTCTACAGAACAAACCATCGTTATACAATAAGTTGCCTAATTATTAGTCCCCCTTTGAATTTATTTTTCTTTTTTAAATATTTCCCAAAGGATGTTTAACAGAGCAAGGAAATTTTAACAGTATGCCTGATAATATTTTGTCTTCTGGAGAAAGTCTTATTAGTTTTATTTCAGCTATAATTAAAGCAGTTTTAATTTTTAAACACCATTTTAAGGTGAAAATTATTAGTCCCTTTGAGCTAAATTTGTTCGATTACCTATACAGAACAAACCATCGTTATACAATAACTTGCCTAATTAACCTAACCTGCCTAGTGAATCTAATTAACCTGGTTAAGCCTTTAAATGTCACTTTAAGCTGTATAGAAGTGTCTTAAAAATATCTAGTCAAATATTATTTACTGTCATCATGACAAAGATAAAATAAATCAGTTATTAGAGATGAGTTAATAAAAATATTGTGTTTAGAAATGTATTGAACAAATCTCTCTATTAAACAAAAATTGGGGGGAAAATAAACAGGGGGCTAATAATTCTGACTTCAACTACAAATATATATTTTATTATTATTATTATTATATTTCATTTCATCTGCAGATTTTCTCCACCCTTAAATGCAAGAAGAACTATCAGGGAATGACTGAGAAAATTTAAGTAATGCACCAGCAGTAAAACTTTCATTAGGAGAACAGGAAGTGCTATTAGAAAACAAAAACAGAAACGAAAAAGTTTAATCCTTCACTTGATCCATATGCTTTGTCTCAAACCTTTTCTTTTAATGGCTTTGTAAGCTTGATGCCGTTTTCCAGATGGCTATGTAGCCTTATAAATCTGTCTTGCATGTCAAGCAACTATTTTGTTATAATATGGAGATTTAGTTACCTGATGCCTGCTTATTCTGACTGTTTCAGTATGACAAATATTATTTAATTTAAAAATAAAAACAGTATTCCGGTGAGTATTGTTATACTGAAAAGAGATCTATTTTAACGTACTCTAGAATGGCCACACAGTTTGCTTTGTCCAGAAGTTTCTTGTGAATGTGAAGTCTGATTCTTTTTAGTGACTGACTGCCTCTAAGCAATGCATACAGAAAAACGAGACATGTCAAATAAATATACAGTATGTGTGAAATAGTTTTATTTAAAAAGGAGATTAATACATTGGAGAACTAAAGGGGGAAAAAAAACTAATTGCATTGCAAAATTATATCAAATAATTCAGCAACATGCATGGTCGTCTATTTACAAACTGATTTGCATTTGATGCCAAATCCATGAAGCCCACTCAAGACCACCAGACAAGTTTGCCCAAAGTGGCTTGTTCGTTCTTTTGAAGGACTAAGCAAAAGGAGAAAAAAAGATGGGGTTATTTTGGCGATGGAGATTAAGGCAGAGGGGGGCTTTTTGTCATTTGTGCGAGACAAGCCATTCATCCATCCCCCGTTCAGAGCCCAAAAAAAAGGCTGGTCCCAGAAATTAGCAGTTTCAGCTCAGCAGCAGAGGCGTCGGGCTGTGAAGGAACAGAGAAATTGACTAATTAGCAATGCGCACTAAAACTTGACGGTTCTCTCCATAACGCAGAGAGAAAGAGAGGAAAGACTCGCCTTTTCTCCTCTCCTCTTTTTCCATAGATGTTTGAAATCGCAGTCATTTACGCTCGACAGTTTTTACAATAGCCTTGAGCCATAATTTTGCGAGTCTCTCCAGCATCCATACCCCTGCGCGGTCTCTCTCCACCGGCCATGCGCGTCCGTTTCTCTCCCCGACCGTGGATTTCCTATTACTCTCGTTACGACTCACTGAGCCCCAGGCCCAAGGATAATGATGTGTTGTTTCTTGGTAGCATAATTTGTCACACGTATATTTCTTCTTCTTCTTCTTCTTCTTCTCTTGCAGAAAGCACACAGCTCCTCTCACACTCACACACACTTCTTCTTCTTGTTAATTCAGAGGAAACATAAATGATCAATGAGCTTGAATGAGCGGGGATCGATGATTGGGATTCTGATCCATCGATCATAGACTTTTCCAACAGGACTGAACAAAGAAAGTGCACTGAGGGAGCCGCGGCTTTACTTTTCTTTAAGTCAGGTAAGTTTTTGGATACCTACTGCTAGCAATGGGCACGGGTGCGCACTGTGCGTAAACGTGCCTCGGGCTGAAAAGTTGCCGTTTCTTCTGCTGTTCTGCCTCGGATTGCGTGATAAACACCGCGCGTGTTGTTGGACGGAGCGATCGCATTGTGTTGTTGCCGATCAACGCGATGCGCAACCGCACATCTATGGTGGTGATGCTGCTGATGTTGCGGGAGACAAACTAATTGCTTTTGTATCGCATATCAGGGGGAATGTGTGCATGCATTTATGTCTTGTAAGGGGGTGTGTGTGTGCGCGCGCGCGCGCGCGTGTGTGTGTGTGTGTGTGCGTGGCCGGATAACAGATAGCGGGCAGTTTCGAGGCTATATGCTTTCTCAACAACCCAGCTAGTTTGTTCCAGCCCGCAGCGACTGTTGGATTTGACGTGCTCACGAACGCATGCAGGAGACACATAAATGGGTATGCACGATTATGCATGTGGTTTGTAATGCGTATGCTTCTATAAAAGAAACTTAATGCACGATTTAAAAATGCTAACGTAGAGATGCATAAATCAAACGTGCACGCATGCTTGCACGAGATACCACCAGAATGCTTATGCTTTTATAGATGCATTTCCATGCAGTGTAGTGCACCAATGGCATTGTTTACTCGCAGGAGGTGTGCGCAGCCCCGAAGTCATGTCCAGATCGGGTGACCGAACCTCCACGTTTGACCCGACTCACAGCGACACTCTGCTGCACGGGCTCAACCTGCTGTGGAGGAAGCAGCTCTTCTGCGATGTGACTCTGACGGCGCAGGGACAGCAGTTCCACTGCCACAGAGCTGTGCTGGCGTCCTGCTCGCAGTACTTCAGGTCCCTGTTCTCCACACACAGCATGCTAAGCAGAGAAGACGGGCTGGCGGCGAAGGACCAAGGCAGCAGCGGCACCCCGTCCTCCTCCCCCGACGACAAGCTCCTGCCCAGCCCGCACTCCACCATCAACAACCTGGTGCTGCAGGGCTGCTCCTCCATCGGGCTGCGGCTGGTGCTGGAGTACCTCTACACGGCCAACGTCACCCTCTCTCTGGACACGGTGGAGGAGGTGCTCTCCGTCAGCAAGATCCTCAACATCCCCCAGATCACCAAACTCAGCGTGCAGTTCCTCAACGACCAGATTTCAGTGCAAAACTACAAGCAGATCTGCAAGATTGCTGCACTGCACGGGCTGGACGAGACCAAAAAGCTTGCCAACAAGTATCTGGTGGAGGACGTGCTCCTCTTGAACTTTGAGGAGATGTGTGCCATGCTGGACGCCCTGCCACCGCCTGTGGAGTCGGAGCTGGCACTCTTTCAGATGTCCGTGCTGTGGTTGGAGCACGACAGGGAGACCAGGATGCACTACGCTCCTGATCTGATGAAGCGCCTGCGCTTCGCCCTCATCCCTGCCCCGGAGCTGGTGGAGAGGGTGCAGTCGGTGGACTTTATGAGGAGTGATCCGGTGTGCCAGAAACTGCTTCTGGATGCCATGAACTACCACCTGATGCCATTCAGACAGCACTGCAGACAGACCACAGCCAGCAGGTAGAGTCTACCGCATGATCTTAACATATACCTGTAGATTTCACACTTTTCTTTGGTAGTCTGTAGTGTTTATATTGCATAAATACATTTTAAACCACAAATTATCCATAGGGGTGCATGCATGGAAATATTTCAGACTACACACCAACCGTTTTCACAGTTTGCAGACAGAAACTGCTTACAAAATTGGGAAAACCCAAAGCGAAGTATGTCAAATACTTGTACAGCTACATGATCACTCTTCTGACAGGTGTCAGGAAACAGATCAGCCTGTCTTTGGTAAAGATCGCTTCATTTGATACTGTATGTGTTGCACAGTTAAAGTGAATTAAATTAGCAATCCTTTATTGGAAAACCAGATTCATATTTGTTCTCCACACTTTGCCGTATCTAGGAGATCCTCATTCAATTCCTCATAGTGTTGTTTCAGGGTTGATTAATTCCAGCACTGTTGCAAGCTTGCATACTGCAGACATTATTGCAGACTGCAGATGGGATAATTAGCAGGAATAGGTGACCGTGGAATAAACTGGAATCATTTGCTGGAGAATATTAGAGAGAGTTTGCAATCAGACATTCTCATTTTCAGGAATCAGGAATTAAGCTGTCATGAATGCCAAAGCCAGATGCATATAAACATGCATTTGCTAATAGAATTAGCTTGATAAATTGCTTATTGTTATTTAGTTGTGTTCTCACCTGTTCTGTTCAGTCAGTGTTAACATCGTTTGCTGAGCATCATGCTTGAACTTGAATGAGATGAAATCAATGAATGACTCTATTGACGTGTCCTGATGATCATACTAGTGTTGAACACTGTATAGTCGCTCTGTCCAAGCCTGGAGATGTCAGTTTATCTCCCGGGCTTAACTGAGAGCTGAACTGATTGTAATTATTGATCATCTGGACTATTCAAGCTAATATTTTAATCGCGCTAGATCCCTTAACAAACGCAGCTACATTTTTATTATTGATTTGATTTGAGTTGGTTTGTTTAATTAAATTACAGATTGACTAATTGATGGGTGCATATTCACAATGCACCTCATGATACTGAATTAACATCTATGTTGATCCTGCACTGTAAAAGATTTGACCTTAAATTCACAGTAAATTACTGGCTAATAATTGCATTACTTTCACAGTAAAATACTGTATGTGGATTCACAGCAAATTACCATTAGATAGTTCACAGTAATTTACTGTGATTTTGTTACATTAATGTGAAATTACAGCCATATAGTGTAACTTCACACTCACAGTAAATAGCAGTCCATTACTGTTTTTACAGTATTATCTTGTAGAATTAAATATATTTTACTGTGAAGCAGGCTTTCTTCAGCTATTCATTCTGACTCTTACCATGACTTTGAAATCATTTTGGGTGTTTAACAGGGGTTGGTTTTATAAATCAATTACTTTTGTTCCAGTTTATTACGTTTTCGGTTACGTACAAAGTTATATTCATTAAAAATTATTTCATATTTCCATATTAACCTTAAAATAAATGTAGGTGCAGTGCACTCACATATGAAAATTTACTATGACATTCATGCCGTTTCAAAACAGGATGAAGTTATTTTTAAAGACATAAGCAAATTATTTTTCAGGGCAGCAATAACATTCTTTTATTTCTAATTATCAAAGAAGTTCCAATACTAGGATAAAAGTTCACTTGTATTCATGTCTGTTGAAAGAAATAAACAATTTGAATTCCTATAACTAACAAATAGCAAAAGATATCGCCCTTTTTACAGTGATTTGCTGTAATCATGCTACCTGCCTTAATTTCAAAATAAAATGATGTATACAACGCGCTACTGTGAATGTTTACAGTTTATTCCTGTAAAGTAACACTAATGTAATTTACTGTGAAAATTACGGTAACATGTTGTGAAAATCTAGACATTCTTTACAGTGTCGAACATAATTTTTGTTAGAAAAAAATTTCAAATCCATAGCTTTTTCCTACCCCTAAACCCAACCACAACTGTAAATTATTCCCAAAGTAGAGGGGAGTAATAGTTGGATAACAATCATGTAGAAGTGCATAACCCCAACCGTAAGCCTAAACTTAACATAAACTGTAAACCTTTAATTCTGATAGTCTAACTGAAATGTTGTTCCAGAATCAACATAGATGTAAATACAAGAACATGTCCTACTTGGTGAGGTTGGTGTATTCACAATCCTAGTGATCAGCAATGGTTTGGATAAGCTGAAGCATTACTGAACAGATATTGTTGACAGATGTCACATGCACACTTTTGGCCAATAGGATAGGCACATATAGAGAAAGGAGCCTGTCAGTTTGGTTTGTTCCAGTATAGTAAATGTTCCATGACAATGCAAATGATGTCGCATGACAATCCAAAATCAAACAAAAAGTGCTCAGGGGTAGCTTAAATAGTGCATCGGTGTGCTTAGGGTAAGGGATTCATCAGAATAAACAGCAAAAACAGTCCAAGACACTCTAAAAATGTGGAAAAAAATAAAATATTGCATAAAAATATGATTTTTTCCACATTTTTCAAGTGCCTTGGACTGATTTTTAATGTTGCATGCCATATTTGTGCATATGATTTGAAAAACAAAACTTAAATCAGTTTCCAAACAATACTTTCTGCATTAGTGTATCATTCGGAGTGGGCAAAATTGATTCTACAACTTCAAATGAGCAGATCAATAGAAGCCATTTTCATTTTTGTGTTCACTTGAGAGTGTTGATAGAGTCGTTCAGCATTAATATTCTCCCATGTTCTCTGCTCAGCTTGCAGTCTCTCTCCTTGTGTTTGTACATGCTTTTTACCTCGTTGTAGCATCTCATTCAATATGTAATTGCTCTGCACTAATGACGGCTAATGACAGAATTGTTAATGAATCTGGTCCGTCTCTAACGCAGGATTCGCTCAAACAAACGGATGCTCCTGTTGGTTGGAGGCCTGCCTCCGGGTCCCGACCGCCTCCCTAGTAATCTGGTTCAGTACTACGATGACGAAAAGAAGACATGGAAGATCCTTACAAGTGAGTGTCTTGCTAGCATAGATCTTTTCTCTTCCACAGGACGAACCCTGCCTGCGTTGGGTTTTGCTCTACTGCAGAGCAGAATAGAGCGTGAGCTTCCTGAGATGCAGGAGGTAATGATGTATCACTATCACTTTTAATGTAACTTTTTAATCAGAGCGTGACTGCCTTCATACCATTGTGGAGCTGTAACGCCTGGATTCGCTTGTGTGTGTGTGTGTGTGTGTGTTTGCCTGTCTTTTAGCATAAGCATGCCGGCAAGATTAATTTTAATCTAATGATCTCGGGAAGATTCATCATCAGAAGATGACACGTATTCTTATTGAACTGCTTTATTAGGGCAAACGTTCTCGTAAGTGCATTTGTCTTTACGAGCAGCGGGGAAGGAATGGGAACGCTTTGCCAGTAGTTTGTTGTGTGTTTTGGCATGACTAATTAGAATTGGAATTCTTAGAAAGATTTAAGTTACAATAATTGGGATTTAAATGCAGCATAATAATAGAGTACTGTTGTATATGGAAAAATAGAAACCCAGGCTCATTGTGAAAACGTAGTCCCGTGGTTGTTTCTGGAGACTGCGAAATACGTCCCCGGGAGGTGTGTATTTTTGCAGTTTTTGTTTTGGCGAATCCGCGAGAGGCCGCTGTGTGCGATTTTTCGTATATTAAATGTCTTTTACAAGAGCCGTTCGCGCCCACGCTGTTCTCGCGTAAACCCACCGACCGCTGTCGACCAGCTTAATGACTGAATAATTGACTAGGTGACTGGCCAATCGACGGACCCATTATCCTCCTTCCCTAAACTCAACCAATTTTACTGGTTGACCTGCCCGCCCACTTACTTCCCCTAAACCCGAACGAACGGTTTATAAAAGCCGTCCAGAAAAAGAAAAGCCCTCGTCTGATTTTTACTACGTTTTCAGATGTTACCACATTCTCACTCTGTTGTTCACTCATTCGTTTTATTTTTTGGATTCTGTTCTTGTCTTACCTGATTTCTGGAACCGCTCTTTCCTGGACTTAAAGTCGTCATCGTGGTCAACTCCTTCTCTGCATCTCAAGTCCGCCGACGTACTCGACGAGCTAACCCGAACAAACTGGTTGCGACGGGAAAGCCCTCCACGCGGTGGTAAGTGGTCAGCTGGTGAGCGGCAAAAGGAACAGCATCATACCGCCCCGTAGCGTTTGCTTAAAAAAATTAAATGCAGCCATACATACCTCTGGCTACATCATTCGCAGTCTCCAGAAACGTCCACGGGACTATGTTTTCAGAATGAGTCTGGGTTGCAAAATAGTGTTTTAGATTTTTTTAAGTGCTCAAGAGGCTTGAGTTAAATGGAGTTCTCATTTAAACGGCACCTATGATGAAAATCATCCTTTGTAAGCTGTTTGGACGGAACTGTGTGTAGCTATAGTGTGTCCACAGTCATATTGGGCTGATATAAAGACAATATTTTTTTTTTAATTCCCTGACACTAAAATAGGATTCAAATCCCTTCAATTTTGAGGCCAAATGCAACGGGAAGTAGGAGTGTGGTTTCCCCGCCCACCAAATTGATTGACAGCCCTGTATTAACATGCCTCTGTAGTAACATGTTTAATCATATCCACAAGGCAAGACGTGAGCAAAACAACTGCGATTAAAAGATCTGTTGAGCTCGCTGTGATCAATAATCATCTTCAAATGTGATCAAGAATGAGTTTTACAAGTTTAAAATATTTTTTTTTAAACAGTGCATGTTTGTAATAAATTACAGCGATTTTATTGTCTTTACTTTATCACCACAGATGTAACTCCACAATATGCATCAAATAATCATTGGGAAAGTTCTTACTCCAGTATTTCTCACAAACTTTACGTGAGATTTGCTTTCTAGCATAAGGGTTTATACACAATTTTACTACTAAAATTCCACAAATTTTCCGCAACTTTCAAGGAACTTTTCATGACCTAATGTTTCATGAAATGTCTATATATATATATATATATATATATATATATATATATATATATATATATATATATATATATATACATCGTAAATAATAAGAAAAACAATGCACATTCAAATTTATTACAGCATATTATAAAACGCAAAACAAGTCTATTTATTTTGAATTTATTTAATATAGATAGACTAATCCTAAGCAAAATGAATGAATGAATGAATGAATGAATGAATGAAGAAATTAATGAATGAACGAACGAACGAACAAACGCTTTAGCAGCATTCATAATGTGACACCATGTTTTTGGCCAAAAAAGTAAAGACAACTAACCTATATTCAAATTTACAGATATTTGTTAAACTTATTTCCATGACCTTTTCTAAAACTATGTGGGGATTTTTGTTTTTCCAAAACTTTTTCAGGCCTGAAAAATGCCAAGTCAAAATTTCATGACTTTTCCAGGTTTACAACGACCGTATAAACCCTGTATCATTAAAGGCACAGGCCACAAAAAAACAGAAAAATGCTTTTTCAGAGCAGTAAATCTATTATTCTTAAAGATCTAATAAATAATCTGTTGGGTGTTTTGAGCTGAAACTTTACTGACACATTATGGAGACACAAAACCGTCATCTTAAATCTTGAAAAGGGGTTAAATAGGTGCTTTTTAAGACACAAAAATATACACAAAAGGTCAGTGATCGACATGTAAAGTACATTAAATGTGGCATAGTTATGTATTTCATGTGTGTGTAAGTGTACTGGTTTTGGGGGTTTACAAGGACAGTTTTGTCATAGTTGTACTTAATTACGGTGGTTTATGAGGACATGCCTGATGCAGGAGGTAACACACACACACACACACAAAAACATACTTGTGACACTCAAATTTTTCCACAGGAGTTCTGGGATGGTTGGGTTTAGGGGTACTAAAGAAGTCCCCTCAAACCACAAACACTAACGTGTGTACTGTGTGCGCAATTAAAGAGTATTTTAAGTTCATGATGATAGGCAGAAGCAATATCTAACATTACTATTTTTATTTTTATTTTTTAGACAAGCAAAAACTTTCACTTGATTTCATTTTTGTCATGAGTATCTGTTTAAGCTATTATTTTCAATTTACTTTTAGAAATGGTATGTTCACCCCAAAACAAAAATTCTTCAGGAAATGTTCCAAAGCTCCTAAGAAATTTGTTCATCTTTGGAAAATGAATTGACATTTTTTTTAAACAAATCAGACATTTCTGTCCATCCATTGAAAGTCACGATTAAAAAATATTTGTAAAGAGAACAAATAAAAATATGATAAAGTATGATAAATTCATCCGAAATGAATCATTTAATCTAAGTCCTCTGAAGAGATATAATTCCTTTTAGTTTCACCATTTGTTTCCACACAAACCTTAATTAAATTCATTGCAGAAGTTCAAATGTGCCATCTGACAAACAAGAATAAACCTCATTGGTTCTCATACATCAAGCAAGCATGCTAGAGCTTCTGAAATTTGAGTCTATATTAAATTTGTTTATCAATTAAAGCCATCATGCTTCTTTAGTAGTTTGGATTAGGCTACCTAATTAGCAAATATCTTTAATTTTATTAAAAGTAGTGAAAGATAAAATAATGCTACGCTAAAATATACATTTTGATTGAGCAAAACTGTTTAATGTTGTGTGTGTTGTTGCAAATCTGAACAGATGTAATAGTACCAGTGTTTCTACATGTAATTTCACTGCTGTCTAAGAGGAACAACTGAGGCAATACAGAGATAATGGTGACTTTTTTTTTGCTGTGCATTCGCATATTTTCTTCACACAAATTGTTAGCTTTTATAAAGTATGCGACTCAATAGTACAGGCTTTAATATAGCAACTCGTGCTTGTTATTACTTTGGCTGTTAGCCTTAGCGCTAGCTGTTAGTCAGATGAATAAAACAGTGTAAATAAACTTCCAAGAACCTCCTCAATCAAAATCTTTGGTTTCCTCTTATAATACATAGCAGAAGTCAATTTATTTAGCGCCTTTTAAAAATGGAGCACAATCATAAATTGAGTCAACATAACTCAATATAAGATGCAAAGCAATTTTCTGTAGTTTAACAAAGAGCGAGATGCGATGTCTTATGATTTAATTAAAATGATCCTATAGTCCCTGTTCCTTACCAAGGCAAAACAAGGACATAAACGGACGTGCAGTCATTTTGTTTTACGACCGAGATTGCGTTCAGTCATCCACTCACTGCATCGCATACGCTGTATAAGACCTACAAAGACACCTTACACTGGGAAACCTGCTTGTAAGCGTTTGGCAGCATGCATAACATTCATTAATGAATTACATCTGGATCTATATAACTTACACTCATAAGGTCATAGTGTAATGTCCTTTATTTCTGCCTCAGACGTCGAGTCTTAAATGGCCCATGGCCAGGCGGAGCGACCAAACTGCAAAATCATCCTGTGAACACACCAGCAGCCCCTCGATGTCGTTTGGGGTGTGCAGGTTATTAACATTCAATCATAACTTTGCAATGAGCCGAAACCCAAAAGGGGGGGAACGGCGACTGATTAAAACCTTCATCAGCACTATTTAGGATGGTTCTCATGACTGGCTGCACCTCTCTGCTTCCCTGGCTTTCTGCTCTATGGTGACACTGCCACCTAGTGCACAGTGAAGGACATGCTCAAAAAAATGTGCCTTATTTCTGAAAGTTGCAAATATGTTAATCATTCCATACTAGGGCTGCACAAGATATCATTTTAGCATCGATATCGCAATGTGTAAATATGCAATAGTCACATCGCAGGCCGTGCAAGGATTATAGTTGACCAGGTACAACAGTTCAGAACACATGAGAATTCCGTCATTTTCCTTCAGCTTAGTCCCTTATCCATGAGGGGTCACCACAGCGGAATGAACCACCAACTATTCCAGCATATGCTTTATGCAGAGAATGCCCTTCCAGCTGCAACCCAAGACTGGGAAACACATATACACTCTCACATTCACACACACACACACACACTCATACACTATGGTCAATTTAGTTAATTCAATTCACCTATATTTCCCAGAGATGGGTTGCGGCTGGAAGGGCATCCGCAGCGTAAAAACTCGCTGGATAAGTTGGCGGTTCATTCCGCTGTGGCGACCCCAGATTAATAAAGGGACTAAGCTGACAAGAAAATCAATGAATGAATTCATCTATAGCACCTGTGTTTGGACTTGTGGGGTAAACCGAAGCACCTGGAGACAACCCACAACAATACGGGGAGAACATGCAAACTCCACACAGAAATGCCAACTGACCCAGCCGGGACTTGAACCAGCGACCTTCTTGCTGTGAGATGACAGTGTTAACCACTGAGCCATCGTACCGCCCGAGTAATTTCAGTGTAATAAAGTGAAAGTTTCTCAATTGCCTGTATTTTAAAGGCCTGTGTAAACCATTTTAAGTGAGTTTAAAGCACTTAAGGAACATAAATTTAAAAAAAATAAACTACTATGATGCATACATACTGTACACTGTAAAAATGATTTAACAAAAAGTCATGACAACAAATGTTTTTTTATCACTTCAGCTAATATTAATCAGTTAATCAGCTTTCAACTCAATTTTTTTTAGTTAACCAATGTTCAACTTAAAGGTGCAGTATTTTATTGTCTTCAGAAGCATTTGTTGTTGTGCTGGTTGAAAGTCTCTTTACAGTCTAATAGTAATGATTAAAGTAGATGATCTAAATGTATTTATATGTATTTTTATATTTTGGGTAAGGCATAAAACTAAAAAATGTTCATCCAATTAAATAGATTCGGACCGACATCTCACATAATTCCGATAAGTAGCCCAATCTGTCTGTCAGCAAATGCAGATTTAAACAACTGCGCAGCCGTTTGTACGCAGCTCCGCCGACCGCCGCACGTTCATGAGAGAGAGCACGTGTGCGCGATCGGCAAAAACCTGCTGAATCAAAACTTTTTAAAAACCCAAATCAATATTGGAGTTACCTTTGCATGCTGGAGAACGGATGAAACCATCTCTGAAGGATTTCTCTTAGACAGGTAATGTTCTGTTTTAAAACTATTTTAGCTTCACGCAAAGTTGATGTAACGTTAGATGTTTTTGTTACAAATGGGTTATATCTTCACAGAAGTGTTGTTCAGCCACTAAAATCTTCTGATGAAAGATTGATAAGACTATTTTCAGTTTCATAAGGGACCTTTTACACCATCGATAATGTACATTTTAATTAGTTTAACAACAAAACACAAGTAAATAGCAATATTCCGCCTAGTCTCTCCATATATTGTTTACCATGCAAATCTAAATATTTGCTATGAAATAGCATGTCAGTTTGGGTTGCACGCCGCCCGGACAAGCACTAGTTGCTTTTAACACATGAGAGAGGGTTCTTTTGCTGCGCTCATGTTTAAGGAGGCGTGGCTCTAGACGGCAGGGGAGGGACTGTGATTCAGAGATTTATGCTAAGCTGTTAGCATTGTTAAAGATCACCTACTGCACCTTTAATATTTTAGTCAGTTTAATTAATGGAAGTTGAGATGACCAGAAAAGTTCCTTCGATTCAATTAAAATAAATCAGGAGAGAATTTAGTGTATTTTGTTTTTATACTTATTCTCAATAATGTTTTTTTAATTTAATTTAGTTTATTTAATTTAATTTAATAATTTAATTTAATTTAAGTTTAATTTAGAGTCAAAGATGAGACGTCATATTATGGTGTTCACATCAAATTAAATGTACAAAAATAGTCTTATACACACACATAGAACCAAATGTGATTAAACTTAAAATGTTTGCAAATATAATGTTAAATAATATAATATTATTCAGTATAGCAAAAAAACAAAACAAAAGAATATGTGAACAACATAAAAAATATAAGTATATTCTACATAGTCCTAACTTATTTTATGACAACCGAGTGAGACCTATAGTAGTAGTTTAAAGCAATGGTTCTCAAAGTGGGGGTCGGGCCCCCCCGAGGGGTCGCGGGACAATGAAGGGGGGTCGCCTGGTGGTTTCCAAAAATCTATTTATTTTTATTAAACCATAAGAATTACCATATTTTATCCATAACCTTCTGAAGAGAAAAAAATAGTCGTTTATACCATATATAGTTACTATAGTAGCTTATAGTTACTACTTCTATTGGATTGCAACCCCTGGGGTAATTGCATTGTATTAAAGACACAGCAATAGCGTCAGATGCAGCAGATTTCATAACACCTGGTTAAACTTTGTGGCCCATTTACAGCTCTCATACATAAAATAAAAATTAAAAGAAGAATAGACTTGGGTCTATTGGTGTGTGTGTGTGCCATTGCATGCAAGGTATCTGTATTTATAACCACCTCTGAGGATATTGGGGGTCACGAGTCACTGACATTGTCATTTTGGGGGTCGCGGCCTGAAAAGTTTGGGAACCCCAGGTTTAAAGGATAATATATCTGAAGTTTAAAAATTTTAAAATACATTTTGGGGCTCAATTCTTTGCAAATATTGACGGTAATGCTTTACAGTAAGGTTCTATTAGTTAATGTTTGTTCATGCGTTTACTAATATGAACAAACATTGAACAATACATCTACTACAGTATTTGTTTACGTTAGTTCATGAAAATACAGTTGTTCACAGTTAGTTAATAATAACTCACGCTGTATTATCCATAGGTGGTAGTAAGTCACACATGTGCAAGTCGAAAGCAAGTCATAACCTTCAACTCTCAAGCAAGTCAAGTCAATTTTTGTCAGACTCAAGTCAGGTCGAGTCACTGCTTATCTCAAGTCAAGTCAAGTCAAGTCATACAGTAGCTTGTTCTAGCAAGTCACTTTCAAGTCAATCAAATTTTTGTCGATTTTTGAACTTTTGCAATTTATATTTACATATATAGCTTGCGGTTTTGTATGTAGTGCATAATATAAAATAAACAGTAATTTATTTAACAAAAACAATTTATTTCAAGTCATTTAACTCAAGTCCAAGTCAAGTCTCAAGTCATGACAGTCAAGTAGAGTCTTTTTTAAATATTTGTCAAGAAAGTCTCAAGTCCTAAATTTTGGAACTCAAGTCTGACTTGAATCAAGTAATGTGAGTCCCCCATCTCTGGTATAAACTAGTGTTAACAAGCATGAATTTGGATGTTAATATGGCATTAGTAAAGGTTGAATTATGATTTATAAATGAGTATTTTTTATACGTAGTTCATGTTAGTAAATCCATTACCTCATGAACCTTATTGTAAAGTGACCATATTGTCTGTGTCAAATAGTTTGAACTTTCCCAAAAGTATTTATAATTTTGACTATATTTTAGAGTGAAATATGACAGAACAGTTTTTGTGAAATAATCAACACACTGTTATTGAATGCTGTTGAATATTTTTGTTCTAAATGGTTTAAAGCATAACCCTTGTGACCCGTGCCTTTAAAAGTCAATATGACATGCTGATATGAGTCTGTCTGCATCTGCACCTTTGTAGATCAGGCTGTAAGATCAATAACAAAGCCAAGACTGTGACCTCTGGATCATCTCACAGCAAATCACCTTCCACAGCCTGTCGAGTCTATAGGGATGTGTGTTAATGTCTGTGCTAGAAAATGTCAGCATAGGGCTAGGCGATATGACCGAAATCTTTTATTACAATATCAGTCATCTCATATCCTGATAACAATATATGTCAATATATACTGTAGTACCTATTTTGTAAATTCAATCAATTAACTGTAAATACATTTACAATTACAAGTCACAATTATTTGCCCTCCTACAAATTTTTTTTTCTTTCTCAAATATATCCCAAATGATGTTTTACAGAGCAAGGAAATTTTCACAGTATGTCTGATAATATTTTTCCTTCTGAAGAAAGTCTCTTTTTTTTTCGGCTAGCATAAAAGCTCACATAGATAAAATTTCAGATGCATAATGCATTTGCAACCAAAACGGTCGCAATTTCGAGCCCTGCTATTTCACATTTAATCAGGTTCAAGCACAAAATCCAAGCACTTTTCTAACCTTGAAAACACTATATTAAAAATCAAGCATTTTCCAGAATTTTCAGTATCCGTAAGAACACTGCATATAGACCATTTATTGTCGCAGGGGGTGTTCATCTGGGTTAATTAGAACTTTTTTTTCCTTCATCCCTTTCGACCCTAGCAACGCCCCTGCTGTCATCGTAGCAAAGATAAAAGAAATCAGTTATTAGAAATTAGTTATTAAAATAAAAAGAAATCCACAGACAGAAATTAAGGGGAAAATATCAACCCGGGCTCATTGTGGAAACGTAGTCCCGCGGAAGTTTCTGCGGACCGCGATTTACGTCCCCGGAGGTACGTATTCGAGCTTTTTTTGTTTTCGCAGATCCGCGAGAGGCCGCTGTGCGCGCTTTTTCGCGTCTCAGGCGGGCGCCTCTCGGGAGGGTGCGGCATTCGCGCCCGTGCCGTTCTCGCGCGAAAAGCCACCGGATCGAAAAAAAAAAAAAAAAAAAAGCAAAAGCCCTCGTCTTCGATTTCGACCGCGTTTTCAGATCCCGCCGCGTTCTCGCCCTTATTTTCCGGATTCCGTTTTTCGTCTTACCTGATTTTCGGAACCCGCCGTTCCCTGGACTCGATCCCGGTCGTCGTCCACCGCGGCCGGCTCCGGCTCCTCCTCCTCCTCCGGGGCCTCCGCTCCGCCGACGCAACGCTGTGAGCTAGGCGGACAAACTGATTGCGTCGGGAAAGCCCTCCACTCGGAGGCGAGCCGTCGGCCGGCGAGCGCGAAGAGGAGGGGCGAAGCGGCGCCACACCCCCCCGCAGCGTTCGCTCGAAAAAAAACAAACGCGGCCTTTACGTACCTCCGGCCACGTAAATCGCGGTCTCCAGAAACGTCAGCGGGGCTCCGTTTCCAGAATGAGCTTGGGTTGGAAAATATACAGGGGCCTAGGGCGACGCAGTGGCACAGTAGGTAGTGCTGTCACCTCACAGCTAGAAGGTTGCTGGTTCGAGCCTCGGCTGGGTCAGTTGGCATTTCTGTGTGGAGTTTGCATGTTCTCCCTGCGTGGGTTTCCTCCAGGTGCTCTGGTTTCCCCCACAATCCAAAGACATCTGGTACAGGTGAATTGGGTAGGCTAAATTGTCTGTAGTGTATGAGTGTGTATGGATGTTTCCCAGAGATGGGTTGCAGCTGGAAGGGCATCCGCTGCATAAAAACATATGCTGGATAAGTTGGCGGTTCATTCCGCTGTGGCGAACCCAGATTAATAAAGGGACTGAGCCGAAAAGAAAATGAATGAATGAATATGCAGGGGCCTAATAATTTAGACTTCAACTGTTTATGACCATATAGTACCTTTTCTGTAGATTAAATCAATTATCAGTTTATATATATTAACCACTTACTTTTTTTTTGACCATATGATCATATTTTATAAATATAAATATAAAATAAATATAAATAAAATATAAAACTCTTTACAAAAACGGATGATTACAGGTCTAACACACATTTAAAAAAACAAAAACAAAGCTAAATAAAATGCAGAATGTAAACATTGTACTTTCAAAATTGCAATGTTGTTATTCATGTTTCTGTCTCCAACCTCATAATAGTATTATTATTAATAAATCATGAAGGATTACTGTAAAGTACGTATTTTGTAACACCATGATAGAGCATAATAGACCTTTTGATTTGGTCATGCTGCACAGCTCTATGTCAGCAGGCCACAAAAGCCTCAAATGCTGCTCTTGACAACTGAAAATCCAAATAATTCTCTCACTTGTCAGTCAGTCCGGTTTTCAGTCTGGATTTTCAATGGAAAGGCCTTGCGCTAGAAGAGGCCAATCGGAAAAAAAGCTGGATTCAAGGCTGTCTAATTTTACAGCAACTGTGATCCATCAGGCAGCAGAGATGTGACAGTGGAAATGAATGATCGAGGCAGACAGGTGGCTCTTAGCGTACGACTGATTTACGCTGCACAGCCACCGGACGGAGATTTATGGAG
Source organism: Danio rerio (assembly GCF_052040795.2). Taxonomy (NCBI): domain Eukaryota; kingdom Metazoa; phylum Chordata; class Actinopteri; order Cypriniformes; family Danionidae; genus Danio; species Danio rerio. The sequence goes on from NC_141044.1 coordinate 38,818,326, forward strand.
TGAACATGATCATGTTCATTATGACTGTCACCCTACGACCATTTCTCTCTATTTCAACTGGGGGTCACTTTTGCAGAAGCTGGAGAATCAGAAGAGATGGAAAAGAGGTGTGAAGAAGCTTGTATATCAGAGATCGTCCTGTGTGCAGATGCAGATCTCAGTAAATACTAACTGTTTGCAACAACAGTTTTATTCTGAACATGAAGTTTTTTTTATTACTTCTTCAGAGTCCAAAATATTATTTTAGTTATCATTACAAGCAGGGCTGAGCCTGGTCAGTACCTGGATGGGAGATCACATGGGAAATCTAGGTTGCTGCTAGAAGGGGTGTTAGTGAGACCAGCAGGGGGCGCCTAACCTGCAGTCTGTGTGGGTCCTAATGCCCCAGTATATTGATGGGACTCTATACTGCTCAGTGAGTGCACTGAGGTCTGAGTAGGGGCGTGTGCGCACGAGACGTACCTGAAGAGGGGTGGGGGACAGTTGCGCACAACACACCTGAAGAGCAGTGGGGGTGAGTTGCAAGCAATGTACCTGAAGAGCGATGGGGGTGAGTTGCGCGCAACGTACCTCTAGAGCGGTGGGGGTGAGTGGGGGGTGGGTGGAATTAGCAACGTATCTGAGTAGGGGCGTGTGCGCACGAGACGTACCTGAAGAGGGGTGGGGGAAAGTTGCGCACAACATACTTGAAGAGCGGTGGGGGTGAGTTGCACGCGATGTACCTGAAGAGCAGTGGGAGTAAGTTGCGCACGGCGCACCAGAAGTGCTGGGAGGGATGCGGTGGAGAGGGGTGTGCGATGTACTTGAGGCCCGAGCAGGAGACGTGCGATTTTTCGGGAGATTATAATTCATTTGCGGGCAATCCGGGAGCTCTATGCATTTGCGGGATACTCCCAGAACTTTTGGGACACTTGGGATGTCTGTAAATGTAAGAAATTATTACTTTTTGATTCTTTTTTAAATAATATTCCACCATTTTCTCATGTTTTTTAAATTTGTTTGTAATATTATACCTTCTAAGAATCTTTTACATATTTGACAAATGTATTAATAATAAAATTGTATATATTGTATATATCTACACTGCAAGTTTTATTTTAAATGTTACCTATTTTTCAGTTAACATCAAATATAAATATATAATAGATTGTATAATTATTGGATGGGTAATTACTTGGTTAGCAACATGGAATGTCAAATGTATTTGATGCTAAGTATTTGAGAAAGAACTGATATAGGGGAATGATATTACAATGATATATATATTTTTCTGATTCATGTATTCTTCTGCTGAATTTCTTTATTGGATTAGTTTGTGGTCCATTGGTTATCTTTAAAGTATTAAACATAAAAACATTAGGTCTCAGAAAACATATGTAAAGGTGCCATTGACTTGGTTGTTGTATGTTGGTAACAACCAAAAAAATTATTATATGCAAAGAAAACAAATCTAGTTAGTTTACAAATTATTATGCATAGTAAAATGAAATGACACAGGAGTATTGAACACATGAAGAAATGAAGGTGTAGAAAGGCAGTGAAAGTCCAGAAAGCAGCTAAAATCTCTCAACCCACTCCCCTTCATCAGGGGGATGATGAAGATGACACCAGGATGGACATTTCAGCAAGACAATGATCTAAAACACAGCCAATGAAACTCTCAAATGCTTTCAGAGAAAGAAAATCAAGCTGTAGAATGGCCCAGCCAATCACCTGACCTGAATCCAATATAAAATACAAACTAAAGATCAGATTTGATAGATGAGACCCACAGAACCATCAAGATTTTAACACACTGTTAAAGTCTAAGAAAATCTCACACTTGAGCTCTGCATGTGACGTCATTCTCCACATGAGAGGCATCTTTAAGATGCTATCAACCAAAAAAGCCTTTTATACAAAGTATTAAATACGTGTCAGTAGTTCAGCACTTTCTGCTTGAGTCATTCAGTTGTTATTACATATAACTCATTTTCCAGAATTTTTTATTTTATATTTGTATTGTTTGGGTTTTTACGAAAATCTGGTTTAATTACTTGTCAACAACTCCTTTCGAAATATTATTCCTGCGAAAAAGCGTGTTCAATACTTATTTCCCCCGCTGTATCTTCGTTAATGTTTTGTTCATTTACTTCTCAAATTTTCATTTAAATCAAGATTTTAATGTTATTCCTAATGAAATATTAACTGCATTACTTTGTGTGTGTTACAGTAATGCCGTATAACAGCGCCCATCACTGTGTAGTTGAGGTGGAAAACTTCTTGCTTTTATTGGGTGGAGAAGACCAGTGGAACCCTAATGGTAAAGCATGAACATAAATGCATATCACTGTTATGAAATCCTTAAAATATGTTATTGTTTTTAAAACAAATATGTGTATTACCTTCCCAGGCAAACACAGCACCAACTTCGTAAGCCGCTATGATCCAAGATTCAATAGCTGGATACAACTACCGCCCATGCAGGAGAGGTATGATGCCTTCTGAAAATGACTTATTATTCATAAAATAATAGGAGCTCTTCATAACAGGAGTGTAATTATTCCTTAAGCCTTTGTGATGAATTTTTCGCTCTTGGCTGCAGCGGAGGTATTCGCTGTAAACAGCCTCCAACGTTGACTGATTTTAAGAGCCGATCTTTTCATCTTGTCTTTGTTTCAGGAGAGCGAGTTTCTTCGCTTGCTGCCTGGATAAGCACTTGTATGTTGTTGGGGGAAGGAACGAGACAGGTTATCTGTCTAGCGTTGAAGCCTATAACCTTGAGACAAACGAATGGAATTACGTTTCGTCTCTTCCACAGCCGCTGGCTGCGCACGCAGGCGCCGTGCACAATGGGAAAATATACATCTCAGGTTTGACGATACACTTCATCCAAACAGTGAATTAATCAAAATGTCTGAGATGTTACTAACAGGTGCCATTGCAGCAGTGAAGCCTACAAGTGTTTGAACCAAAATATTCACTACAAAAATATTACAAACACAGTTTGGGTTTTATTTCTTAGAAATGTTTGGAACAACAAAACCCAAAATAAAGTGTTTTTTGAAAGCCGTTTAAGTACCTTGATGTATTTCCGAATGTTATTGAGTTTAAGAATAACAACAGAATTTTAGAAAGTTTACAACTGAAGTCAAAACCATTAGCCCTGTTGTGAAATATGTTTTCTTTCTCAAATATTTCTCAATTGATATTTAATGGAGCAATGGAATTTTCACAGTATTTCCTATAATATTTTTTTCTTATGGAGTAAGTCTTATTTGTTTTATTTTGGCTTGGGAAAAAGCAGTTTTATGTTGTTTTAAAACCATTTTAAGGTCAATATTATTAGCCCCTTTAAGCAATTTGTTTTCCATTATCTACAGAACAAACTAGAGATCTGCGTGGGACTAAATTTTGAATCCCGCTCCTGCCCGCACCCTCCAGGTTTTAGCCTGAACCCGACCGCTCCCGCTTATATTAAGAATTTGTTGTCCCGCTGCCCGACCCGCCCCGTTTTCTGCCCGCCGCGCCTGATCCCGCTAAAGAGCGGGGGAGAACAAAACCAAAAATCACCCAGCTATACAGTCCAGACAGCCAAGCTGTCTGTATAAACACACACACAAGCACCAAGCACACACACACAGAAAAAAAAGAATAAATATATATTTACACACATTTACTCAAGTAAATAAACAGAATTAATGATGGGCTAAAAATCTGCGGAATTCTGCGCACACAGATTCCTAGTGGGCCTACCAATAAGTTGGGAGTAAATGCTTCTGTATTCATCATATAATTGGACAAAAATATTGATCACAAAATGAAAATTCTGTCATTTATTAAACCCTAAGCCATTCCAAACTCAAACTGTTTTTGTAAATCTTTAGAACATAAATCAGTATATGTATTCTCAGAAATAAAGATACAAATGCTGCCACTGCCATTTTTCAAAAGGTACTCTTTTGTACTTTTTAGGTACTGATATGTAGCCCTAAATTTTAACTTAAAAATACCCTGTTAGTGGGCGCAATAGCCTAGCTGTTAGCGTGCCGACATATGGTGCAGTAGCACGTCAGCGTGTCCCGAGTTCGAATCCCCCCTCGAGGACATTTCCCAACCCTACCCCCCCTTGCTCTCTCCCACTGCGCTTCCTGTCTCTATACTGTGCTATCTAATAAAGGAAAAAAGGCCTAAAATAAATTTTTTTTTTTTTTAAAGAGCCTGTTATACCCTTATTTCTGATTGTTGTTGATTCAGATTTTATAAAAAAATTATTTTAATAAATAATATATTTGTGTTCTGAAAATGAAGACATTTCTAATTAATACATTTGGACTAAATTCTTATTTCAGAGTGAACTAACCCTATAGTGTTTCTAAAATAAACAAATTAAAATTTATTTTAATCAAAAATAAATGTTGAAAATGTTAATTATTTTAACAATTTTAAATAACTATATAATAATAATAACAATAATAATAATAATAGGTGGCACGGTGGCACAGTGGGTAGCGCCTCACCTCACAGCAAAAAGGTCGCTGGTTCGAGCCTCGTTTGGGTCAGTTTGCGTTTCTGTGTGGAGTTTGCATGTTCTCCACGTGTTCGCTTGGGTTTCCTCCAGATGCTCCAGTTTCCCCCACAAGTCCAAAGACATGCGCTATAGGTGAATTGAATGAACTAAATGGCCATAGTGCATGTGTGTGAATGCAAGAGTCTATGGGTGTTTCTGAGTGTTGGGTTGCAGCTGGAAGGACATCCGCTGCGTAAAACATGTGCTGGATAAGTTGGTGATTCATTCCGCTGTGGCAACCCCAGATTAATAAAGGGACTAACCCGAAAAAATATAAATGAATTAATAATAATAATAATAATCCCATCAAGAAATGTCAAACTTACCTAAACAAAATGACATATACTTTTAGCAGGCAACAATTACAAAAATCTCAATTTTTCAATCCCTTTTTTTTATTAAAATATCAGCAAAAAAACAACACCAATAATCAGAAGTGGCCAAATTTGATTCCATGTTGATTTATTTTCTTCTTCATTTCTTTAACCTCATATTAAAACTAGTGTATATTCTGTTTCAGGTGGTGTTCATAATGGTGAATATGTGTCATGGCTGTACTGCTACGACCCCGTGATGGACGTTTGGGCTCGGAAACAGGACATGAACACCAAACGGGCCATACACGCTCTCGCAGGCATGAATGACCGCCTCTACGCTATTGGGGGAAACCACTTAAAGGGTAATTTCTAGAGCCATAACCCAAATCACAGCAGCTCTTGCGTTGTACTACTCTAATCTATAAAGTTTCTTTCAATGATTAGATTTCCAGCTTATTAAAGTAAAAGGCTTAGCATATAAATAAACATCTGGGGTTTCCATTGACCATCTGTGCTGCTTGTTCAAGCTACTCTAAAATGAGCTCGAGCAACACAATACTTGAGCTTTTTTTTGGGACAACTTAATTATGTTTAATCCACTTAAATGTGTTAACTTGAGAAAAAAAATGGAGGTTTGAGGTTTCCATTGAATATCTGTGTGTGTCTGTGTGTAGGATTCTCTCATCTGGATGTGATGCTGGTTGAATGTTACGACCCTAAAGCAGATCAGTGGAGCATCCTGCAAACGCCTATTCTAGAGGGACGCAGCGGGCCTGGATGTGCCGTTCTTGATGACAGTATTTACCTGGTGGGAGGCTACAGCTGGAGCATGGTAAACACAGCTCACATAATAGCTGCATATAGAGTTGAAGTCAGAATTTTTAGCCCTCCTCTTAAATTTTAATTCTTTTATATATTTTCCTCAATTTCTGTTTTTAACAGAATGAAGATTTTTTTCAACACATTTCTAAACATAATAGTTTTAATAACTTATTTCTAATACCTAATTTAGTTTTTCTTTGCCATGATGACAGTAAACAATATTTGACCAGATGTTTTTAAAAACACTAGTATTCAGCTTAAAGTGACATTTAAAAGCTTAACTAGGTTAATTAGGCAAGTTAGGGTAATTAGGTAAGTCATTGTGTAACAGTGGTTTGTTCTGTAGACAATCGAAAAAAATATTTCCTAAGGGGGCTAATAATATTGACTTTAAAATGTTTGAAAAAAATTATAAAAACTGCTTTAATTTTAGCTAAAATAAAACAAATAAGGCTTTCTCCAGAAGAAAGAAATTACAGGAAATTCTGTAAAAAAATCCATATTTGGTTAACAATTAAGAAATAATTGAAAAAGAATAAATATTTCACACGAGGCCTAAAAAATTTTGCCCCCAACTGTATGCACAGCGAGGCCAAGAAACAAATAAATTACTATTAATAATAAATAATAATAATAATAAACTTTATTTGCTTTTCTTAAACACAAAGAATTTTCTTAAACCCCAAAAAATATTTTGCTGCATCTTCAAACTATAAAATGTGCTTTTTTTGTGTTCAATCCACCTAAATTTGTTAGCTGATTTCTTTTGGGTCAACCTAAATGAATTGTCTGCAACCTTGCATTTTATTAATTTTTTTATTGTTAAAAAATACTGGATTCCACGCGATGTTGTCCCAAAACAAATTAATTAAGTTACCCTAATTTCTTCACAAAATTAAGTTGCTACCCCAAAAAAACACCAGTATTGTGTCAATTCAGCACATAAATACGTAGCTTGAATACGTAGTTTTAATAACTCATTTCTAATAACTGATTAATTTTATCTTTGCCATGATAACAGCACATAATATTTGACTAGATATTTTTCAAGACACTTCTATACAGCTTAAAGTGACATTTAAATGCTTAACTAAGTTAATTATGTTAACTAAGCAGGTTAGGGTAATCAGGCAAGTTATTGTATAACGATGGTTTGTTCTGTAGACTATCGAGAGAAAAAAATAGCTTAAAGGAGTTAATAATATTGTCCTTAAAATGGTGTTTAAAAAAACTGCTTTTATTCTAGCCAAAATAAAACAAATAACTTTCTCCAGAAGAAAAAATATTATCGGACATGCTGTGAAAATTTCCTTGCTCTGTTAAACATCATTTGGGAAATTTTTAAAAAAGAAAAAAAATTCAAAGAGGGGCTAATAATTCTGCCTTCAGCTGTATATTCTGTATGTATATGTAGATGTTGGTTGTACACTTATTATCACAGTGCATTGTGGAATTGATTGAGTGCACTTCAGAATGCCCACTGTTTCAGACACCACTACATATGGCTGCTCCATCAAATAGTGCACAATTTAAAGGGACAGTTGACCCGAAATTGAAACTCTGTCATGGTTTATTCACCCTTTACTTGTTTCAAACTAATTTGCCTTTTTATAGTAATTGTTTTTTCTAATATAGAAGTCTTAGCTTACAGGTTTTCAGCATTTTTCCAAAACATCTTCTTTAGTGTTCAAGAATAAAGAGTTAGGATCAACTTGAGAGTGTGTAAATAAAGTGAAAATGAAAATGGGTGAACTATCCCTTTAAGAGTGTGTGCGTATCAGCTGGAAGAGATTATGGGAGATGCCGAGATGGAGTCTATGAGAGTAGCAGAGGTACGCAATTAAGGTGGCTCAGTGGTTGGCACTGTCGCCTCACAGCAAAAAGGTTGCTGGTTCGAGTCCTAGCTGGACCAATTGGCATTTTAGTGTGGAGTTTGCATGTTCTCCCCGTGTTGGCGTGGGTTTCCTCCGGGTGCTTCAGTTTCCCCCGCAGTCCAAAATCAGGCGCTATAGGTGAATTGAATAAACCAAATTGCCCGTAGTGTGTGTGAATGAGTGTATATGGGTGTTTCCCAGTACTGGGTTGCTGCTGGAAGGGTATCCGCTGTGTAAAACAGAGTATGTCAGAATACTCTGAAATAGAGACTAAGACGAAGGAAAATGAATGAATGAACAATGATGGTGGAGTGCCCTCTAGTGGTCTCGCCTGACAGGAGTTCTGATAAATATTACTCAATGTCCACCATGAAATATCGTAATAACTGGTCAATTATCTTTTTCAGGGGGCTTACAAATCATCCACCATTTGCTACAGCCCAGAGAAAGCCACATGGACAGAAATGGAAGGAGAAGTGGCTGAACCTTTAGCCGGGCCAGCCTGCGCCACAGTCATACTGCCAGCCTGTTTACCATTTAACAAATAACTTTACCGAACGTGGCCCAGAAAAGGAACAAATCTCTTGGGATGGAAATCCAACGGTTAAATGAATCAAATAAACACGGAGACTCTCCCTATGAAACGCCGCCAGCTTTTGAACAGGAGGTGATGATGAGGTGTACAGATTATTATTTTTTTACTGGTCTGACAAGAGCACTTTGTTTCTTTCATACCTAAAAAGTTTGAAACTGATCTAATCATCGACTTTGCGTATTTGATGCTCATGTGTGTTGACATTCAGCTGCTCATATTCAATCCTTTTTTGACGGCAAATGATTTTACTTGCCATAGCACGCATCCTTGTTTTTTTTTTTCGGAAACCAAATCGATATTCCTTCCATACGTGCTTTGTATTTTGTGGAAACCGCCGATCAAAGACAATGTTGACGTGGGGAAGACTTTTCACGTTTTTACAAGCAAAACTCACGATTCTGTGTACACCCGTAGAGTAGATATCAGCTATTTAATATATATCACACCATGTCTGCTTGTTAGATATTGTCGCCATGCTTAAGTGGCACATTGTGATTTGTACAGATGAGAGGGGAATAAATGTGAACTATAAAAACTTCAGTGAAACACAAGTTATGATTTACTGTTTGAACAATCAGTATATTATTTATTTAGCCATGTGGTATATATGCATGGCGTGAAGTGAAAAGCTTATTGTGTTATGCTGTGGGTGCATATTTGTTTATGTTTATATTTCTCACAGTGCCTATTTTGTAGCATCAGGCTGCTTCGTTTCATACAATTTTCTCATGATGAAAATCCGTTTTAAAATGAATATCTTGTTAAACTATCGCCCTGATTGGTTTCTCTGAGACGTGATATGAAATCTGAGAATCGTTGCACTGGTGTTTGTTGGCCCTTTTGATGAGAACAAAAGGGGAATGTTTTTCATTGTTGTAAATAATCGCTTGCAGTGGAACATTTTTGTGCTCATAGGATTTATTCTCAAATCCTGTTATGTTCTTTACATTTAGTCTATGAAAATAAAACAGAATTTCTGGATCAATAATCTGTCTCGAGTTCCCTTTAGTAACAAGATTATACACATAATAAAATATTGTAAAGCATCCTATTGAAAATATGAAATTAAAAGAGAGATTTGTGAGGGGTGTACTTATTGTATATATGCTGAGCGCTATATATATATATATATATATATATATATATATATATATATATATATATATATATATATATATATATATATATATATATATATATATATATATATATATAGTAAATAATATTTGACTAGATATTTTTCAAGACACTTCTATACAGCTTAAAGTGACATTTAAAGCTTAACTAGGTTAATTAGGTTAACTAGGCAGGTTAGGGTAATCAGGCAAGTTATTGTATAATGATGGTTTGCTCTGTAGACAATGGAAAAAAATGTATATAGCTTAAAGGGGCTAATAATATTGTCCTTAAAATGGTGTTTAAAAAAACTGCTTTTATTCTAGCCAAAATAAAACAAATAACTTTCTCCAAAAGAAAAAATATTATCAGACATACTGTGAAAATTCCCTTGCTCTGTTAAACATCATTTGGGAAACATTTAAAAAAGAAAATAAATTTCAAAGGGGGGTGATAATTCTGACTTTTACTGTATATTCTGTATGTATATGTAGATGTAGATGTTAATGTAATCATTTTGACCTTAAAGTGGCTTTTAAAGAATTAAAACTGATTTTATTCTAGCTGAAATAAAACAAATAAGACTTTCTCCAGAAGAAAAAAATATTATCATATATACACATATACACAGATAGAGAGATAGATAGATAGATAGATAGATAGATAGATAGATAGATAGATAGATAGATAGATAGATAGATAGATAGATAGATAGATAGATAGATAGATAGATAGATAGATAGATAGATAGATAGATAGGTAGGTAGGTAGGTAGGTAGGTAGGTAGGTAGGTAGGTAGGTAGGTAGGTAGGTAGGTAGGTAGGTAGGTAGGTAGGTAGACAGACAGACAGACAGACAGACAGACAGACAGACAGACAGACAGACAGACAGACAGACAGGTAGGTAGGTAGGTAGGTAGGTAGGTACATAGATAGATAGATAGATAGATAGATAGATAGATAGATAGATAGATAGATAGATAGATAGATAGATAGATAGATAGATAGATAGATAGATAGATAGATAGATAGATAGATAGATAGATAGATAGATAGATAGATAGATAGATAGATAGATAGATAGATAGATAGATAGATAGGTAGGTAGGTAGGTAGGTAGGTAGGTAGGTAGGTAGGTACATAGGTACATAGATGGACATAGATAGATAGATAGATAGATAGATAGATAGATAGATAGATAGATAGATAGATAGATAGATAGATAGATAGATAGATAGATAGATAGATAGATAGATAGATAGATAGATAGATAGATAGATAGATAGATAGATAGATAAAATAAATCAATTATTAGAAATTAGTTATTAAAACTGTTATGTTTAGAAATGTGTTGAAAAAAAACTCTGTTAAACAGAAACTGGGGAGAAAAGGCTGATAATTCTTACTTCAACTGTATATTTATATATACCCCTCACAAATCTCTCTTTTAATTTCATATTTTTAATAGGATGCTTTACAATTTTATATTTGTGCATATACTTTAGATTAGTGGGTACTGAAGCCAAATCTGGAGCTAGAACAAAATAACTTGAGATAACGGTCCAAAAAGTAGTACAACCAAATTTATATGTTATAGAAAAATATTAAATACAATTTAAAAAAAGATGAAAAATCAAAAGCAAAATTTTTTTAAAATTTAGTTTCAATTTTTGTAGGTTGTGATTTTTTGCAATATTTTGCTTGAATTTTATTTTATTTTATTATGTTTCTATTTCTAAAGATGTTTGGTGACTAGAAAAGTATTTTAATAAATATATCTGTTTATTAAATCAGTTTTGTTTAAATGCACCAAAATACATTGCCTATATTCACTGAGAAAAATAGATAAAAATATTCATTTTCAAAATGGGGTGTACTCAGTTATGCTGAGCACTGTACATATAATATATGTTTGCAGTAATACAACAACTGAGACATTACTGTTTTGCTACCATCTTCAATAATGTTTTTGAGCTGATGATTTGATTATCATCGTTTGAATCATATTAAAGAAGTTAAATACATCTAGAGTATTACTGCGAATAGACAGGATATGAATGAATATATATGACAAACTTAAGATACTTTCAAACTTATGTGCTTTAGATTTGTTTGTTTCGATGTGGTATTTGCACATGGACTTTTAATTTTCAGTCAGCCAGTCCAACGGCTTCCAGTGAACTGTCTTTCCATGACAAAAATCGCCTCGTTTAACATCTGCTTTCTTTAAAAATATGCGATCTTCACTGGTTGATTGATATACGATATAAAGTGCGTCTCAAACCGAGAAGGGTCTGGCTGCATGTAATGCTTTTGAATGGGCTCACCTAACCCCACCCCTAACCCTACCGGTCACTGTGATTTATTTATCTCTGAGAGATGCAATTTCAGCTTGCATCAAAAAGTCTGCATCCAGATTCTATTGCTCAGACCGAACAAGAAGTGCTGCATTAAAATCCATTTTTCCCTGCCATATAGATATCTCTTTAAAATATGACCCACACTGTAAAAAAGAATCAACTTTCAACCAAATTACTATATTTGACTCGATTTATGTTGAGTAAAAATGTCCTGAAGTTTGTTGCCTTAATTTTTACTTTTTAAAGTACAGTGCAGTATTTTCAATGGAGTTTCTGCACTATACCCGACTGATCTTGATGGTGCTACAGTTTACATGGTCCATCATCTCATTTTATGCTTGAACAACTAAACAAATGCTTACGTTTATTTAACATATTGTATTTTAATTACATTATGATGTCGATGCTATAAAAGAAACCTTAAAAATTTTAAATAGTCACACAAACCTTTCACTGGAAGTTTACCATTGGCTGAAAAACACTAGCTGTACATATAGCACATTAAATGGTCACACTCTGTATGATTCTACTACTTAAGTCAGGATTATGAGTAATTGTTATTACTATTATTATAATAAAATATTTTTTTAACCAGGCATTGGTAAAAGATAGCATACAGTACAAAAAAAATCTAATTATTGTTTTTGCCAACAGAAATGTGCAGCATAGAAATATATCCAGAACTCGAGAGTAACTGAGAAGATAGTATGTTTAAGTTTGCTAAGGTGTTTTTCCCTATATCATTAAACAATCATTAATTTGGGTGTAAAGAAGACAGTTTAATAATCAAAAATAATATGTTTATAGACCATTTTGAGGGATGTAAACAAAAACGATGGTCCCAATGTATTTCCTGTTTTACATTTTTAATTTTTATGTATAGAGATTGAATTGCCTCTTTTTACAGTTATGAAATAGTTTAATAAGCAGGAAATAATAGTGGGTCAATGACATGACCTCACTGAAATGGTCTATACATTATTATTTAAGTCAGAAAATGTATGTAGCCAATGTCATAATTAATCCTGTACAGCAGATGGCAGCGGAGCTCCAGACGGCGCATGCGTGTCCAAACGCAGATGAAGAAATGTTGTGTACATGTGACCATGCATGTGATAGGAAATAACTGCAGTAATAAACTAACAACTCAGTTTATTGCTTGTTTATTAAAACGCCACCACAGCTTCCATTATAAGTGATTGCGCATGGTTAGATTTACATAAACGTCAGGTCTGCGTGCGCGCGCGCGCTTGTGTGTGTGTGTATCTAGTGTTTCAAGGTTAAAGAAAATCATGTTTCAGACTCTGTCATATGCTGTTTTAGACTTTGAACTCAAAGCTGATATAATAAACTCCTCCAAAAACATGAAATAAGCAAAAAAGGGCGATTTAAGATACAGTGGTACAGGTCTTCATTCATCAAATTTCACTATGACTCCTATGAAGCAGAGCAGTGTTAAAAGGTAAGAAGACAACATCTTTGTATCCTCTGTTATATATATATATATATATATATATATATATATATATATATATATATATATATATATATATATATATATATATATATATATACAGTTAAAGGCAGAATTATTATCCCCCTTTGATTTTTTTTTTCTTTTTAACATTTTCCAAATGATGTTTAACAGAGCAAGATAGGGGTAAAGTTGGTTTTATATTCGCACATTCGTTCCTTTGAAAGTCTCTGTATTGTTTACCATGTCACTTTGAATATTCAATAGGAATTAGCATGCAAGTATGACTTGAAAACAACATTAACACTGTGAACAATGTACTTTGAAAGTCATTGGCTGCTAATATGATTTCGCTCTTTAGAGTTTGCAAAAAATACTTTTATGAAATTATATTATTAAGGGGAAAGTCTAAATGAGCGAACATAAAACCAACTTTACCTCTATCAGAGCAAGGAAGTTTTCACAGTATGTCTGTTAATATTTTTTCTTCTGGTGAAAGTCTTATGTTTTATTTTGGCTAGAATAAAAGCAGTTTTTAATTTTTTATTAAACATTTTAATCAAAATTATTAGCCCCTTTAAGCTATATATTTTATCAATTGTCTACAGAATAAACCATCGTTATACAATAACTTGCATAATTACCCTAACCTGCCTAGTTAACCTAATTAACCTAATTAAGCCTTAAAATGTCCCTTTAAGCTCTATAGAAGTGTCTTAAAAAATGTTTAGTCAAATATTATTCACAGTCATCATGGCAAAGATAAAATAAATCAGTTATTAGAGATGAGTTATTAAAACTATTATGTTTAGAAATATGTAAAAAAAAAATAATAATAATCTGCTCTCTGTTAAACAAAAATTGGGGAAAAAATAAACAGGGGGGCTAATAATTCTGACTTCAACTGTATATAAAAATACACAGTAAACTTAAAATCCAGCTGTTTTGTGTCCAATACAGACACTTTAAGCTTTGTATATGTTAGTTAAACTACTGACGTGCTTTAAAAGGAAAGTTCTCCCAAAAAAAATGTCAATTCTGTCATCGTTTACCCATCCTCATCTTGTTGTAAAACTGTCAGATATTTTGAAGAATTTCGATAGCCATTGACATCCATAGAATACTGTACATACAAATGGAAATTGGGTTAAAGTTGGTTTTATAATCGCACATTAGTTTTCTCTTTATTATTATAAATAAATAATGAGCTTCTCCTTAATACAAAACTGTAATTTCAGAAAAGCATTGTTTGCAAAATCTAAATAGGAAAATCATTTTAGCAGCCAATGACTACCAAAGCACAACGTTGTTCAATTAAATCAGGGGTCACCAATCTCGGTCCAGGAGGGCCGGTGTCCCTGCAGGGTTTAACTCCAACTTGCCTCAACACACTTGCCTGGATGTTTCAAGTATAGCTAGTAAGACCTTGATTAGCTTGTTCAGGTGTGTTTGATTAGGGTTGGAGCTAAAATATGCAGGACACCGGCCCTTTAGGAACAAGTTTGGTGACCACTGAATTAAATAGTGCAATTGTTGTTTTGAAGTCATACGTGCACTCGATTTCACACTGAATATTCAAAGTGTCACAAGTTGTCATTGAGTATGTTTAGATGGACACCAATAATCTGATTTTAATACGACTAAGACAATACTCTGATTAAGAGTCTACCGTGTAAATAGTGATTTTTAATTAATTTAATCTAAGGCAATAATTGAACTAAACAGAAATCTGATTAAGACTTGTAGAGTATGCCGATTTTAGTTGCATTATTGAAGTGCAGTACACACATGTAAGCACCTTAAACAAACTACTACTGTCGTGTAGGATTTTCACTGCATTTTGCGACAGAATATTCAATATACTCACGGCTGTTTGACACTATTCTCTGCACCTACCGACTCGGTAAAGCACCACAGACATATACAACGCGAAATGCGGAGGGTTTTTTTTCCCTTTCGGCATGCAATATCCATTTAAATAACACTCTTCCAGCAGTTCATTCTCACATCCAATATCTCGTTTGTCACTGAGGGCAAGCATGAAATGTTTCCGAATGAAAGTGAAAGTGCCAAACTGCTGTTAGAGTGAACAAATTAAGAAAGAAACACCCAAAATTACATGAAACTCCAGAGGAAATGTGGATAGCGTGGTGACGTAATGACATTTATCAAATTATGCTCTATAACATGTAAAAGGGGGTAATGAAAGGAACATTCGATAAGCAACTCATGTAAACACCTTAAACATATTATTGTCCTATTCAGATTAAGGCAAAAAAACAAATGTGTAAATATAAAACCAACTTTACCTTAATCCAATGGAAATATAAACACAATGGAAGTCAATCGGTTTTCAGCATTCTTCAAAATATCTTCTTTCATGTTCAACAGAAAAAAAAAAGAAAAAAAAACTGAAACAGTTTTGGAAATATCTTAGGGTAGGTAGATGATGACAGAACTTTAATTTTTTGGGTGAATTTTGTTTTAACTAGTTGACCTAAGTATTCTTGTGTTTTTTTCCCAAGACCAAAGCTAGATTGGAAGTTTCTCCAAAGATTTTACAGCATTTTAAAAATCCTTTTCCCATCCTGGTCCAATCAGAACGTCCGAATGTTCATGACCCTTCTTGGCGTCACACTTTCAGGTATAAAACCTTTGTTCATTTGATAGTTCATTGTTCTTAGGATAGTTCACCCTAAAATGAAAATTGTATCGTCATTTAAAGAAATCACTATTTACCGCTTCAAACCTTTATGAGTTTCTTTCTTCTGTTAAACACGATTAGATATTCTGAAGCATTCTGGAAACCTGTATTCATTGATTTCCATAGTATGTGTTTTTCTATCAATCTTTTGTGTTCAACAGAAGAAAGAAACTCATAAGGGTTTAAAAACCACTTGAAAGAGAGGACATTTTCATTTTTGGGTGAACTGTCTCTTTAAAATCGAAACTACTGTAGGTTGCTTGTTTTGTCGGTTTTTGTGTTTATTCCTCAGTGTGTTTTTCTTTTCCCTCAGTCCAGCTTGTGATTTATCAAGTGGGTCTTATTCCAAGTCAGTTCTACAGGGTTCTGTCTGAAAGGAGTTATGGCAAGTTTAAGGATCTGGTGGTGTTTGCAGTTGTACTCATCCTGATTAATTCAACGGTAAGTTTGGTGTTGTAACTTTATAGTTTTCAGTAATTTGCTTTTGGTAACGGCATCTGCTAACTTGGTTAGTCTAGTGCTGGTATTAGTTAAAAATCTAGATACTGGCGACTCTAAGGCCCAATCCCAATTCTGCCTCTTAGCCTTTCCACTTACCCCTCTCTTTTGCGCTTGTTCATGCCAAGGGGTAGGGGTGTCCCAATTCTCTTTAGCTTGAAGGCGTAGGGCTAAGGGGAAAAGGTGAATAGCCTTTCGTACGATAATTTTTCAGGACCACACTCGAAACCAAGGGGTAAGAAAATTTCCCAGAATACACCAGCAACAATGGCAGGATCGCTGAACCCGAATCTAAGGAGATCTACAAATGAGTATTTTTTATCATTACGACTTTTAACGACAAACACATGTTTTAATATATTCATAACCACATCTGTGTTTTACCGTCATGCTTTAAAAATAAACGCAAAAAAAAAACAACAACTGAATTTCGCGACCTATAATCCATAATCATAACTCCTGTAAAGCAGTCCCACAACATTCTGACAAACAAAATGCTATGTTTTAACCATTAACATTTAACATTTACCATTAATGTTTCTCATTCAGGTTAGACTGGAGAAGTTTAGCCCCTTTCATACAGTAATTCCAATAAATTGTCGTAAAAATTACAAAAAAAATTATGGGAAAAGTTTTCTAGTACATTAAAAATTCGCTGTGTCAAATTTTAGGTTCTTACATGATCTCTTCACATCCATTTGCCTGTAATTTTCTGGAAAAGTCTGTGGATGAAAGGGGTTACTGTGTTTTATCCGATACAAATAAAATACATTTGATTTGATAAAAAATCTACACCTTCAATAGGGTGTCAAAATATTTTTTTCGGTGCATCGTGACGCAGATGTGAACAATTCGGTATCGGTCCAATAATAGATCCTAACCAGTTATTAAAACTACTGGCGTCATTTCTCATATGCCTATGTCGCTTTAAAAAACTAATTAAAATGCAGTAACCGCACAATTCACTGCGTGTGTTTGCTGGACAGCCTTTCACTGACACTGAAGTTACAGCAGAAGCCCCTATTCACTGCTAGAAAATTAAACATTTTCTCTCTCTCTCTTACTGTGGCCCGTTTAACCTGCTGGCATGATGTTTGCTCTCCTTTTGGCTGTTACAGCGATAATTGTGGATCCAGACTACACCGTGTCTGTCATGGATCAGCTGTGATCGCCGCTGCAGTTTATCAGTCACTCATCGGTGAACAGTGCCAGAGAGTTAGAGCCAATCGCAGCCCTTTCTGTTGATCGCGTGACCAATCATAGGCGTTTAACAACTCACTTGACAACGTTCTAAAAGCAAGTGGGATTATTTGCTATAAACACCACACTTGTTCTGTGCATGTACTTGAATTTTGTTTGAGCAGGTCAAATGAAAGGTACAGTTCATTTCTGACTGCTTATATTAGAAAACAAGATTCTATTACAAATACATGTAGGTTGTATTTATAAAGGCGACGCAGTACGTAGTGCTGTTGTCTCACAGCAAGAAGGTCGCTGGTTTGAGCCTCGGTTGGGTCGGTTGGCCTTTCTGTGTGGAGTTTGCATGTTCTCTCTGGTTTCCTCTGGGTTTCCCCCACAGTCCAAAGACATCCAGTACAGGTGAATTAAGTAGGCTAAATTGTCCGTAGTGTATGAGTATAAATGAGTGTGTATGGATGTTTCCCAGAGATGGGTTGTGGCTGGAAGGGCATCCGCTGTATAAAACGTGCTGGATAAGTCGGTGGTTCATTCCGCTGTGGCGATCCCAAATTAATAAAGGGACTAAGCCAAAAAGAAAATTAATAAATGAGTATGTGTGTTCATAAGTTATACTTTTTAACACAAGAATTGCTGTGCTGTGAAGTGAAATATAAAATTGTGGATGGAAAGCATCATCAATGCACCGTAATGCATATCAGAGATATCGAATTGAACCAAATCAATAGCATGATGATCGTAACCGAACCCTGAGACCAGGGTTCACACCTCTAACCCTAAATGAACAGGACATTACTTTGGATAAAAACTTCCAAATGTATAAATAGAAATATGCTTGGACAGTAGCTTAGAAAGTGACAAAAACAAAATGCATGGAAAATGCACCTGGTGACATTAAAATCAGAAAACATTTGTATGGACTTTCCATAACACAAGTGATAATGGTGTCAAATTCTGCTAATTTTTTTGCCAAGAGAAAAACGCAATTGGTGTTATAATGAAAGAATCGGACTAACTGAATGATTTTATAACACATGATGTGATCAGATTTGCCAGTAATCATTACCAACACTTGAATACTCAGGTCGAATTGACCTGGAGACATTAAAATCATAAACCATTTCTATAGACTTTCCACAATACATCAAAGTGTTACCGGTGTCCTTTTTTCCTTGTAATATTCCTTTCAGTAGTCCTGAGATTTACCTCCGTTTATTGTAAGGCTTTGTCAGAATAAACTCCTGATGAATGTTTTTTTAGAGCATGCACAGAGAAAAACCCTGGCTGCCTCACGATTATAAAGTTCTCTTTCACATCAACTATAAAAGTCACACAAGTTGTTAAAAGCACAAGCAAAACACAATTGTTATGAATTACTATTATACACAATTATTTGAATAAGTTACTTATATTCTGAATATTATGATGTTCCCAGATGAAAACTGCAACTACAATCAATGTGTTTTTTTGAGTTCCTTAAGCTTTGAAACATTGCAAAATGCTCAAACAGACACTTTACACTTAAAAAAGTGTAAAAAGCATGTTATCCCAGTTTAACCCTTTATATATACAGTTGAAGTCAGAATTATTAGCCCCCCCTGAATTATCAGCCCTCTGTATATTTCACCCAATTTCTGATGACAGCACATAATATCTTACTAAATACTTTCCAAGATGCTAGTATTCAGCTTAAAGGGAAATTTAAAGGCCTAACTGAGTTAATTTGATTAACTAGGCAGGTTGGGGTAATTAGGCAAGTTACTGTATAACTGTTACGATACAGTTCTTTGGAGATCGCTGGTTTCCACTATAATCATGAACTTCACTTCCGCATTTCCCATGACTACATATTCATACATGCACTTATTCCAAACACGCACGCCTGCTTATTCGTCTCGCTTGATTACACTCACCAGCTGAACCTTGTCAAAGACTGATAACACACCATACTTAAGCCACTCATGAACTCATCCAGTTTCCCGAATCTTGTTAGCTGTACCAATAACATTACAACGCGTTTCTCCTTGTCTTGTTTATCCGTGCTTAGAACCTAGCCTTGTGTATCCTGTTATCCTGTTCTGTTAAGCCTGTACCTTGATTACGACTCTGGATTTGCCCGCACATACCTGTTCGCACCTGATTTGACCATTGCTTGCCTGATTGTGAATAAACCTGCATTTGGATCCTACCTTCTGTTGTGGTGTTACTCCCCGTTGTTACAATAACGATAGTTTGTTCTGTAGACAATCGAAAAAATTTACAGCTTAAAGGGGCTAATAATTTTGACCTTGAAATGGCTTTTAAAAAATTTTAAAACTGCTTTTATTCTAGCCGAAATAAAACAAATAAGATTTTCTCCAGAAGAAAAAGTATTATAGAAAATACTGTGAAAATTTCCTTGCTCTGTTAAAAATCATCTGGGAAATATTTGAAAAAGAAAAACCAATTCACAGGAGGGTGAATAATTTTGACGTCAACTGTTTATGTTGACCAGCAAAATAATGTCAAGGCTAGAGTTAATGTGCTGTACTGCAATGTGGATACTGTGGACGTAAGTGACAGCTAAATAAGCTTTCAAAACCATATTAAATAACTTATTAATAATGATTTTGTTCCTCAGTTGAAGAGTCTGGACCAGTATATCTGCAGTTTGCTGTATGTCAGATGGAGAAAGACTTTAACTGAAGATCTCCATCACCTATACTTCAAGGGACGGGTTTACTACACCCTCAACATACTGTGCAAAGACATCGACAACCCGTAACGTATCCGAAAAGCATTTGCTCATGTGGTTACATTTCATTACTTAAGAAGACATGATTTAATGTACTGTTGTGTTTGTGTCACGTACAGAGACCAGCGCATCAGTCAGGACGTGGAGAGGTTATGCAAACAGATGAGCACTATGGCGAGTCGACTTCTCATAACGCCATTCACTGTAACCTACTACACCTATCAGTGCTTCAACAGGTCAGAGATGCTTTCTATTTGAGTTACTAATGGCAGAATCTGAATATCTGAATGATTTTAAAACACCTGATGTGATTGGATTTGCCAGTAATGGACCCTTTTCACAGGACTGTTATGACGCATTTACTGCTATCAGCATTATAAATCCTTAAAAGTTTTTAAAATTTAGATTTTTTTAAAACATTTGCACATTTATATGCATCTATGTATGTATTATATCATCTTTGCATTAAATAAAAAAACAACTAATTACCAATTCTGTGAGGTGTTTCTAATGCAGAGTGTATGGAAAGGACAGTCAATTTGACGTTGTTCTCTCTTCTGGCTGCCGTTATCAGTCTCATGCTGCTTTCACACCAGACACGTCACGCGGGTCAAGCGCGAGTGATTTACATGTTAAGTCAATGCAAACGCGCGAATAGACATCCTGCGGCGCGATACGCGCGAATAGCGCGGAGCGAATGACGCAAATTGCGCGAATGGCGCTGTGTGAATAGCGCGATACGCGCAAGGCGAATTGAGCGTTTTGCGCATTTGACGAGCTTAACGAGCGCTTTCTTTCAAGCGAATCTCTCGAGTTCGAAAATCTGAACTTCAGCAGACATTCGCGCCGCGTTAACCAATCAGAAGCTTGCTCTTGTGAGGGTGTGATTGTGACGTAGAACCTGTTGATGGTGTCCCAGGGGAAATCCTCCAGGCAACACCGACAACAAGTCATTAAACTGGGCTTGGCTTAGTCAGAAGCACCGCTGAAAGCCTCCGTGATCCAGGTTCAGTTTCTGGAGGAGTTTATGATGAACCTCTGAAAGCATGTAGTGGATTCAGACACGGTCCTAAACATATTTACACTGTTTTTCAGCCTTCATAAAGTACATAAACACTGTTATTTTCTTCATAAATTACATGTTAGCCATTTAGCAACGAAGCTAGAGTCCCTGGGCAGACAGAAGCCCTGCCCATCACGCGAATCTGCGTCTGTTCTGAAGTTAATTTGACACACGAATGAAGCGTATTTGACGCGCGAATGAAGCAAGTAACCTCAAATGTTCACGCGGCA
This sequence comes from Danio rerio, assembly GCF_052040795.2. NCBI lineage: Eukaryota > Metazoa > Chordata > Actinopteri > Cypriniformes > Danionidae > Danio > Danio rerio. Next base: position 38,839,858 of record NC_141044.1, read on the forward strand.
ATTTACGCACGAATAGCGTGATTTATCTACGCGTTCCGCATCTGGTGTGAACACAGCATTACACAGTTTTTTTATTTATTCATTCATTCATTCATTCATTTTCTACCGCTTATCCTGGGCCGGGTCGCAGGGGCAGCAGGCTCAGGAGAGAATCACAGATTTTCCTCTCCCCTGACACTTTCTCCAGCTCCTCCAGGGTGATCCCGAGGCGTTCCCAGGCCAGCTGAGAGAAATAGTCCCTCCAGCATGTTCTGGGTCTTCCCTGAGGCCTGCTCCTGGTGGGACGTGCCTGGAACACCTCCCTAGGTAGGCGTCCAGGAGGCATACGAAACAGATGCCTGAGCCACCTCAGCTGACTTCTCTACTCCCGAGCTCTTCGCGGGTGACAGAGCTCTTCACCTTATCCATAAGGGTGCACCCTGCCACCCTGCGAAGGAAACTCATTTTGGCTGCTTGTACCCAAAGCTCATGACCATAGATGAGAATAGGAACGTCGATTGTCCGGTAAATTGAGAGCTTTGCCTTACAACTAAGCTCTTTCTTTACCATATCAGACTGGTACATTGACCGCATTACTGCTGCTGTTGCACTGATCCACCTGTCAATCTGTAGTTCCATCCTTCCCTCACTCCTGAACAAAACCCCTAGATACTTGAACTCCACCTTTTTCCGGTGGCCGGCCACGGAATCCGCCCGGGCTTAACCCGAAGGAGCAACGTGGGATCATCCTCCTGCAGGCCTACGACTTGCCGTAAAGGGCTGGTGCATTGTGGAATGGGTGGTTGGTCGAAGGTTAGGACCACGACAACCCGATCGTCAATTTTGATAACACCATCGTGGAGTTTTTCTTTTATTATTTCAGCAAATAGGATGGTAAAAAAAAATATTTGTTGCACTTTCTCATTCACTGCACTCTAAGTTTACCCAACTATGACGACTTCCGCTACTGAGAACACCAGAATTGTGAAAAGGGTCCATCATTATCATCGGTAACAATTAAAAGCCCTTTATGATGCTTTGCAATGACTGTATAATGACTTTAGTATGTAATGTGTCTGTTCATGCATAAGATCTGCAAAGTTACAAAGCCTCACAAAAATAGGATTTATTTGAACAGATTACAACTTCAACCTTAATAATATATATATATTTTTAGAATGCATGAATGTAGTGGTGCTGCAATAATGTACAGTGGGTACTGTATTCACACAGTTTCTGGAATATTGTGGCATTTTAAAAGGTGTAATCCAGACATTCACAGTCTGGAGGGAATTCAAATGTTTATCTAATCATGGAATCAATGTGTAATTTTTCTATACTGTATTTCCACATCTATTATTATGGTTATTCCATCTGTTCACTAAGGCTAACATGGCATGATAATATACATCTCAAAGGTTCATAATTACCACTTCAAAGACTTGCTAAAAAGTAATGTCAAAAAAGCTCATTCTTTCATTTTCTTGTCGGCTTAGTCTCTTTATTAATCCGGGGTTGCCACAGCGGAATGAACCGCCAACTTATCCAGCAAGTTTTTATGCAGCGGATGCCCTTCCAGCCGCAACCCATCTCTGGGAAACATCCACACACACATTCACACACACACTCATACACTACGGACAATTTAGCCTACCCAATTCACCTGTACTGCATGTCTTTGGACTGTGGGGGAAACCGGAGCACCCGGAGGAAACCCATGCAAAGGCAGGGAGAACATGCAAACTCCACACAGAAACGCCAACTGAGCCGAGGTTCGAACCAGCGACCTTCTTGCTGTGAGGCGACAGCACTACCTACTGCGCCACTGCCTCGCCTCAAAAAAGCTCAATATAAAAAAATGTGTTTCAAAATCTGAGGCAAAATATCAATTGTTCTAATAGTGGATGTAAAGTCATGCAAAAATTATTATTTTAACATATTATTTTAGCATTATATTATAAAAATGTAAGCATAACAACAGTTTGTCATGATCAACAGCGATCTAACCACAAGAGGTCGCTGGTAAACACTCACACACACATAGGACTACAAATCTGCTTGAAGTGGACTACATATTCAGTCATGCAACACACACACACACAACCGTTCTGCTCAAGTCCTGATTACACACATATCGACAGCTCACATTGAAACACTCATTGCTGAGTCTTGTTATCTGTTTTAAGTAACACTAAAACGCTTTATCCTTTGATTTGTTTTGCCGTGTTTTGATCCTTGCCTTGTTTATCTGTTTATTCCTGTCGGCCGCCTGCCTTGTGACCATCTGCCTGTTGATTGACTACGACTCTGGATTGCCCTTATACATCTGTTTGCTCCTGTATTGACCACTGATTGCCTAAAACATTCTTATAAACCTGTATGTGGATCTTCAGCTCTGTTGTCAGTGTCACTCCCGTGTTTACACAGTTATTGTTTCCCATTCATGGAAATTCAGCTTTTTAGTTAAAGTCAGGGAATTTGATATTTGGCTTGTACTTTGGCTTTCCTGTTTACAGTATTTTTGAACACGTTAACCTGCTTCTAGTACACTTTATAAATAAAATAATAATATCTTAATGGCAGTGAAACATTATTGCATCTTTTTGTGCAAGTAGTTTTTCATTGAAACTTCATTGTATCTCTTGTCTTACCTGTTGTTGTTTCAGCGCGGGCTGGATTGGATTTGTCAGCATCTTCAGTTACTTTGTGGTGGGAACCATCATCAACAAGATCTTAATAGGACCAATTGTTTCCATGCTGGTGGAGCAGGAAAAGCTGGAGGGCGATTTTAGGTAGAGCTAAACACAGAAAACAAAAATAACATGAATGACATTAAGACATTTATCAATTATCAGACACTTTTTTTTTTTATCCAAAGTGACTTACAAATGATAAAAGAAACAGAGAGCAGCAATATATAGATGGCCATTAAAAAGTCTAAGTAGGTTTAGCATACTATATTATAACTGAGTCCTTGTAATGGAGTGTTTGTGGGGAAGTATATGGTGCACATGGAGAGGAAAGAGTGTGTGCTACAGGTGTTTTTTCCTCAAGCCCATGCAGATGTTAATGGTTGCTATTGCGATCAAATCTTTTTTACATTGAGAAGTTTTGATTTGCTTTTAATGTTGCAGGTTCAAACACATGCAAATTAGAGTGAACGCAGAGTCTGCAGCTTTCTACAGGTTATTGTGCCCTTTCTACATTATTTTAAGACACTATTTTTTTTTTAATTTCTGCATTTTTAAATCACAGAGCATTTATTGTGTTCAGGGCAAGCAATGTGGAACACATGCGGACCGACCGAAAGCTACAGATGCTTTTGTCAACTCAGAGAAGCTTGATGAACAAAGAGCTCTGGCTCTACCGTAAGAGATCCCGAAGAACCACTTAATAGCATTAGCATTCAAAAGACATTTCAAAAGTTTTTAATTGTTGATTAATTTGATTTTTTTGTTTATGCATTTATTTTGTCATCAATATGTCAAATGTTTAGACAGAATGAGACAAAAATACCATGTTTTACATTACATTTATTGTGTTTTATTTTATTTTGCTGATTGTTTAAAAAGGAACATCCTGATATTCATTGTACTTTTGCATCCTACATAATGTTATGTACTAGGGCTGCACAATATATCGTTTCAGCATCAATATCATTTTGAATCATTGTGAATTTCAACCGTAATCTATTTGTGTGAATTGTTTTTACTCTGATTTTTTTTAAGGCCTGTGACTCTAAGATTTAAAGCAAATTTAAACCATTTGGGAACAAGAAATTATAAAGTTTGCTGCTTTAACAAAGATTATTATAATGATTGAGATGATTTATTTATCAAATGAAGACTATACAGTGTTATTTTAGATTTGATAATTACATATCTTTACCTCAATTTTGTAATAGTCTGCCAAAAATCATAAAGCACTGTTTATTTCAGTTTTTATTTGTGCTTAAAGTTTTATATATATAAAAAATGTATATGTAAAAAATTACATGTTTTATATATATATATTTTTGGATATTTTATGTAGATACACTTTTCTACAAAATCACCTCAATCAATGTAAAATTGTGAATTCTTCTTAAATAGTTACTAACGTCATATTGTGAAATTATATTCATATCACTAAACATACTGCAGAAATACAAAATATTGCAAAGTCAGATTTTCCAATATTGTGCAGCCCATTATGTACAGTTAAACTCAGAATTATTCGCCCTCCAGAATTATTAGCCCCCTATACATTTCGCCCCAATTTCTGTTTAATGTAAAAATCTTTTTCAACACAACAGTTAATTACTGATTTCTAATAACTGATTTCTTTTATCTTTGCCATGATGACAGTATTCATCAATATTTCCCTAATGATGACATCATTTGAAAAAAAAAAAAAAAAAAAATATATATATATATATATATATATATATATATATATATATAAATAAATAAATATATATATATTTATATATATATATATATATATATATATATATATATATATATATATATATATATATATATATATATATATATATATATAAAGTAAAAAAAAGGTGCAATATCCCTTAATATTGGTACAGAAAATACAGAGCAGCAGTAGAGAAATATCATTTCATGCATTCAAAATCTGTACTTATTCTGTAATTAGGCTAAATTATAAACCTAGTGTAAAATAATAAATTCCCTGTTCAGTTCTTTTCCAATTTTTCTTCTTTAAGTTGGGGTAAACACCTTTGACTACATGGGCAGTATCCTAAGCTATATAGTCATCGCAATCCCCATCTTTGCTGGCAATTATGACCACCTGACACCTGGAGAACTGAGTGCACTTATCAGCAAGGTGACTATTTAATTTTAGTGGACAAACACATTTCTTCTTCTTAATTGACATTAACAAAATAATCATTTTCAGAATGCTTTCGTCTGCATTTATCTGATCAACTGCTTCACCCAGCTCATAGATCTCTCAACTACAGTGTCTGATGTCGCCGGATACACCCACAGGTAAGATGAGTTTTTTTTATTGCAAAGTATTTTATCAGTGTTATAATTTTTGCTTAACCTAAAAAAATGACTTGCTTTCAGAATTGGCGAACTGCAAGAAGCAATGGCAGATATTGCCAAGAAACAGCGTGATGAGTATCAGTATGATCCAGTGTCTAAGGCTGAATCTAACAGGCAAGTCATTTAGGATGGAAGTACTAGCAAACCTATATTAATTCACCATTTCAAGACTCCAAAAATTTCCTCATAATCCTGAACTAAGCTATGATTTAGATTGTTAGAATTTGTACGTTTACAATAAAATTACTTTTGTGTTTGTATTTTTTTCTGTTTTGATTGTAAATTTAGTTACATTTTAGCACATTGAACACATTTTATAAGTGGTCAGAAACTTGTAAATAACACATGAAAGAATAAAGTTACGCTAAAACCAAGCACACCATTGTTTTTCTGGTGAAATTTCCAATCAGTTTGATGTGTCAAATGACCCTCTTCTTATCGAAAAAAAAAACAAAACTTGGATCCAAGATGGCCGACTTCAAAATGGCCACCATGGTCACCACCCACCTTAAAAAGTTTGCCCCCTTACATATACTAATGTGTCACAAACAGGACGTTAATATCACCAACCATTCCCATTTTATTAAGGTGTATCCATATAAATGGCCCACCCTGTAGTTTGTAGGACAAACATTTTGACCTTTTAATTCCGTTCATTATTCCCAGTCATTTTCCCCCATATGCGACTAAATCGTAAGTTCTAAAACTTTGCAAAATCGCAAAAACGAGCGCACTTCCACATCGCAGAATAAGGTCAATAGAAAAATTACAAATCCTGCAATTGGAACATGCTGACATTATATACTTTTAATACTTTCTATACTTTTGTTTTTATTTAGTTATTTTTAATCTCAATACGGGTTTAAATCCGCTCAATAAATCTTTAATGTAATAAATCTTGCTGCTGCTGGTAATAATTTTAGCAATATTATCTTTTGATCAGTGATCGGGAGCTCCAGAGTGTTCCGGCTGACACAGCATTTGTGCTTGACCGTCTCTGCTATAAATCTCCCCTCTCAGAGGAACTGCTGGTGAAAGATCTGACCCTGAGTATTAGTCAAGGAACACACTTACTCGTGGTGGGAAACACGGGTACAGGGAAAACCTCACTACTGAGGGTCTTGAACAGCCTGTGGGAACCATGCAGAGGTACATAACAGAGAGAAATGAAATTAAGATGCAGATAAACCAATTTGAATGGTTAAGTTATTGCTATCCCTTTTTTCAGGTTCTTTGAGGATGACCACATGTTTTGGACCAAGGGGTTTGATGTTTTTGCCACAGAAAGCTTATCTTACTGATGGCACACTTAGAGATCAGGTAAGAGAAAAAGAAAGCGATTTGATTTCATTAATTTTGCAGTTTTGTTAGTATTAGTGTGAACACAAATGCACATACAGTTGGCAAAATAAAAATAACATTCTGTAGCAAGGAAAGTTTCCCAGTATTTCCTATTTAATTTCTTTTTCTGGAGAAAGTCTTATATCTTTCAGCTGTTGGCTGCAATGTAAAAAAATAACAACTGCTGTGGTCAATATTATTAAATAAATGTTTTTTGATTGGCTACAGAACAGACCACTGTTGTCTAATGACTTGCCTATTTAGCCTATTAAGTAAGTAATGTGTATTTACGTATTGCATTTATCATGTATGGCCGTACACCCAAAGTGCTTCACAATCATGAGAGGGGTTTCTCCAAACCACCACCAGTGTGCAGCATCCATTTAGATGATGCGACGGCATCAACAGGACAGGTCAACAGCTCCAGTGCGCTCACCACACACCAGCTATTGATGGAGTGAAAGAGCCAACCTAACTTAGTTAACCTGGTTGATTGTTAAATCTTTAAACTGCACTTTAAGCTGAATATTTATACCTTGAAAAATATTTAACATCAAATTCAAAAGAAAATATATGTTAAAAAAGGGTTTATTTAAACTAAAATGCGTTGAAAAAATCTCTCCATTAAACAGCACTTGATAAATATTTGAAAAAGGATTAGAATTTCACAATAATTTTGTCTTCAACTGTATATCCCCTTAAATGTACTGTAAGTGACTTTAATTTCCTGACTTTCTCTTGTAGATTATCTACCCATTAAAGGATATATATCCTTCCTCAGGTACAGTTTAACCTACCAGTGCTTTGAAATATTAATTATATATTAATGCAGCTCAACTAAAACTCAACAACAACAAAACTTTTCTGGTGGTGTAATTATAAATGATGAAACATTACATGCCTTCAACAATATAATTGTTATTTTAGGTTCTATAGATGATGAACGAATATTAAAGTACCTGGAACTTGTTGGTTTGGTAAGACCGAGCTGCTTTAGTAGTGTTTTGTTTCATATTTTAAAATATTGCATATGCAAGTGTCCTGTTTATATACTTCTGTAATCTAAACCTGTTTTATAAGCAGCAGAATTTATGTTTTTTGTCTGCCAGTCGAATCTTCTGAGCAGAATTGGAGGACTGGATACAGAAGTTACTTGGAACTGGTATGAGATTAACATCTGGAAATGGAAAAATCAGGGTGTTTTAAGTGTGTGTGTGTGTGTGTGTGTTGATATAATTAATATAATCAGCAAATATGAATTAAATAAATTGATTTACATTTACATTTAGGGCTCTATTTTGACGGTCCATGGGCAGAGCGCAAAAGGCAGGGCGCAAACGCTTTCAGGGTGTGTCAGGACGCATTTTTGCTAATTTAAGGACGGGAAAATCCGCTTTGCGCCATGGCACATGGTCTAAAAGGGTTGAGTTTATTTTCTTAACGAGTTATAGGTGTGTTTTGAGAATAAACCAATTAGAGCCTCATCTCCCATTCCCTTTAAGAGCCAGCTGCGTCGCGCCATAAGCGCATTTTGACGTAAAGTAAGTTCACTTTCGCTTTTGCTCTCGTGGATAGGGAAACCTTTACGCACAGACATCAATTAGCCTATAAATAAATAATTTCGTTTGTTAAGCGCAAAGATTTGTTTCAAAACTATTTCTAACTTCAGTTCTAATTTCTAGCAAACGAATAAATGACCAATAATAATCAAGTGTGCTCAAAATACTAAGTTATATCCAAATACACCTGCCATGCCCTATATGGTCTAAAATTTGACAGGTTGACAAATCTAAGCTTGTTTTTAATAAAACAAATATAAATATGGATATAATAAATAATACTGCTAATAATAATAACATTATACAGAAGCTTATTAAATGAACTGAAAAAGCCTCCCGAGATGAAGAAAGTAAGGCAGTGGTTTTTAAATCTTCATGTAGGCTAGAAATTAATATGTTTTGTAATATTTTTATCATTTATATGCTATATATATATATATATATATATATATATATATATATATATATATATATATATATATATATATATATATATATATATATATATATATATATATATCGTTAAGATATTATATATTTTTCATATGTAAAGATATTTGCGTATTGCTCTGCATCTTGTTTGTAGTGTGTAAGCCAGGCGCACTTTGCGCCAGACAATAGACCGACTTTGTTCTGGTCTAAAGATCAGACTATTTACAGTTTCTCAAAATAGCAACGCGCCAAAACAAGCCTGCTTTTTTAGACCAGAACGCCTATGGGCCTATGGGCGATTTTCAGGTATGTAAAGTGTAAAAAGCAAAACATTAGTAATTATTTTTTTTTTGTAATACAGTTAGCTGTAGAACCAGAGAGGCAATTGCAGATTAGGAAGTGAAGTGGAGACTAAATAGTTGAGTTTTTAGTCGTTTCTTGAAGACAGCGAGTGACTCTGCTGTTCTGATGCAGTTAGGGAGTTCATTCCACCAACTGGGCAGATTGAGCGCGAGAGTTTGGGAAAGTGATTTCTTCCCTTTTTGGGATGGAACCACGAGGCGGCGTTCTTTCACAGAACGGAAGTTTCTGGAGGGCGCATAAATCTGCAGAAGTGAGAGCAGATAAGGAGCAAAGCCAGAAGTCGCTTTGTAAGCAAACATCAGAGCTTTGAATTTGATGTGAGCAGCAACTGGCAGCCAGTGCAAACGGATGAGCAGCGGAGTGACATGTGCTCTTTTAGGTTCATTTAAGACCACTCGTGCTGCTGCGTTCTGAAGCAGCTGAAAAGCTGAACTGAAATTGATGATAAACGTTTGATGTTACAAACAAATATTGTAAATAAATTCCCCTCTTTATATTAACTTTAACCTTATTCTGCAATGTGGAAATGCACTAGTTTTTAATTGTTGATTTAGATCTTCCAATTCAGTCGCCAATGGGAGAAATGACTAGGAAAAATACAGCAAAAAACGGTCAAACTATTTGCTCTACAAACAAGTGTGTTTATGACTATACATAAAAAGTAGAATATATAAGGAAAATAGCAGCGGATTGAGCTGTTTTTAACATCTAAAAATCAATGGAGGTAAATGAGACCGGACGTTTCCAGCCAAAAGGATTCCTATGGCTGCGGCCACTTAAACATCAGAAATGAGGTCAATATTATAACTATTTATTATAGTATATTATGGTATTATCTATACATATATTATCTATATCTAATATAGTATATTTTATATTTATAACCTGCATTTATATTAATGAAAGAATCCTAAAAAAGTGTCAGCAAACTATTAAGCTGTACAAAATGTATTCACAGACGATGATAATAATAAGAATATTTTTGAATAAGCTAGGTGTTACGGTTGCAGGTTTGTGCGCTCTTCCGTAGTGTCTGTTTGATCATGTGAGTTTGTTTGGTTTTGTTTTGGACCCTGTTTCCTGCCTGATTCCTGCCCTGTTTCTCCTAGTCCTAGCACCGCACTCATTCCTTGCTTCTCTTTTGACTGTCAATAAATATTTATTTTGTTCACTCGCACTTGGATTCACCTGAACAGTCTTTTATTTGTGACACTAGGTAATAACTGTAGTAGTACAAGTACTATTATTAATTCTTTTTATAATTCTTTTTTTGCAGGTATGACGTTTTATCCCCAGGAGAAATGCAGAGGCTTTGCTTTGCTAGACTGTTATACCTGCAGCCCAAATTTGCAGGTCTGTCTCATATGGCTATTATCAGTCAGATTATCCCATTCATGTGACATGTCATGAGTAAATCATAATTTTTTTTAAGTTCTGGACGAGGCCACTAGCGCTCTGACAGAGGAAGCTGAAGGCCAGCTCTACAATGCCTGTAAGCAGCAGGGAATGACCCTCATCAGTCTGGGCCACCGAAGCACTCTGGAAAAGGTGATGATTTGTTACCATTATCACCAACATAACACTAAAACATTATAGTGACCTTTTGTTACTAGAATTTGTTTTAAATTGGTGTTCTTTAAACAGCACCATGATGTCATGCTGCGACTGTGTGGAGGTGGCCAATGGGAGCTCAGCAAACTCAAAGCGCCATGAACTGCTCTAATGAGAGAATTTGGGTTCGCTTTGTGGTTCTGAGGGCAGTCATCCTTGAGACTCGAGAGAAATCTTGCCATGTTTACTTCACAGTATACTGCGATTTACTGGAGCTACTGATACACTAATAATGCAGTCTTATTACTACTGAACTGTATGTCTCAGCATTCTTTTTGTCGTATACAAGTTGTTTTTGTTATGTGTATGCTGCTTTGTATATTTCTTGGGGTTTGGAAAAAGGGATTTTTGTAATGAAGGACATTGAACTGTATCCCAAAAATAACTTCAGAAAAAGTAACCTATGGAATATATTTAAGATATACATTTTATAAATATAAAGTATTTGATGAACTTGCTAATAAATAAAAAATATCTAAACAAATGTCACTTTGTTTGTGTGGTTTTTAATACAAGCTTTTAATGGAGAAGCTGTGTATGTCTTAATTTAAATAATATTTTGTAGGAAAAGTATATTTTTATGTCATTTCTTTGCCTGACCAGCAGAGGGCCAACGTTTTCCATCGACAGAGTTGAATCACAATTCAGACTAGGGCTGCACACAGTATATTGTTCCAGCATTAATATTGCTATGCCCACATCTACAATAGTCACATTGCAAGATATGTAATGTTGAGTTGAGTGGATTATAGTTGACCAGGAACTACAGAATTATATTTAATTACTGTGTTCATACTGAATTTAAATGATGCAAAAAAAAAAAATCTTAATTTTTTTTTTCTGGTTTCTAGTCCAAATATCTACATTTCAAAATAAAAACTAAAATATTTTACTTACCCTGTTCCCAGGTAATTTAGCTTGTTTTAAGGAAAAACTCTTAATTTTTACTTATTTATTCTGGAGTTGAAAATGCAACAATATTTTTACTTGATCTATGAATTTTTAGATATTTGGACAATAAATGAGACAAAGCAAAGTAAGAAAAGCATGTTATGCATTACAATTTTTTAATTTTTGTACTTGAATACTCTCCAAATAAAAAACAGCCAAAGCTGTATTCATAACACAATATTTATATCAGAAAAAATAAAATGTGCAATATCAGATTTTTCCATTATTGTGCAGCCCTAACTCAAACTATTAATAATACTGCACAAGTTTAATTAAGTTTTAACTACTTAATCTATTAATAATCTATTTCAATCACTCTCTTTGTTAATAAATATGATCAATATAAAATACGTGCTTGCTCACAAATGCATTCTTTTCAATGAAACTAATATAAATACGAAGAATATTTATAAGTGAATATGGAAAGTCTGGAGGAAGTACAAAAAATGGTGAAAATAGTATCACCCCACATCACAAATACATCTAGTTGCTATAATAACCAGCTTCAAGTTAATTTCTTTATTATCTTTATATGTTTAGAAACTATTTGTTCTGTATTTTGTATTTATAGTATGCTGCATATACATTATACACACCTCTGGCCACAGTGAACACGGTAAATGTATGTTATCATGTAGAGAACACTTGTAGTGGATAAAAAATATTAAGCAGACAAGTTCTTCCAAAGCAAACATCAACCATGGACATATTTCCTTGCTGAGCAGGACATTTAGTTTACTCAAGAAGTGTCCCATTGAGCATTTAAATCAGGAAGAATAGTGAAGGTGGTGTATTTGCAACTGAAAGAGAGCTAAGCTCAAAATGATCCTCTCACCAAAGAGTTTGACTGATCCTACTGCTTGAGTTTCAGGAGTTTTAAATGTGAGCTTGGCCGATCTGCTGCTGTCAATCAGCAGTCACACTGGCATAGACAACGGGAAAGACCCATTAGCCATTCAGGAAAATATGAGACCATCAGTAGAGGAATAACCAAACCATCACATTGGTCTATGCAACTTTAGTAAAATAAGCAATTCAAGCCAATCAGTATTGAAATAGTATTTTTAGCTTATGTTAAAAGCTGTTTCCATGTTCACTATGCTGCAATTATGTGGGCAAAAATAATTTGCATCACAATTTAAAATCACTATTTTCCATTGTAAGATTTTAAAATGTACAGTCATTTAAACATGTTGTGCTAAGCTTTTGTCACAACTCCACCAGGCTACAAAATATTTTAGAAATCATGCTGATTTTCTGCTCAAAAACATTTATAGTTTATATTGTTGTTGTTGATTCCAATAATGATAAAACCAGGGGTGGTGCTTAACATTTATGCAGAAATAATTATATAATTATTTGGTGTGTGTGCTTTAATATAATTTATATATTCAGCAAATATGAATTCAAACGAAAGTGATTTGTAAACCTTTTGACGTTACAGAATATATATATATATATATATATATATATATGGGCCATTCTTCAACTACGGGCACTTTTAGCCTTGTGAGGTTGGGTAAAAAAAAACTTGTTCAAAATTAACGTTACATAGCCTCATAAGTTTAAACAATTTGTCTAGTTTTAAGATCTGTAAGAGGACAAACTTAGATAAGAGAAACATTTTTTCCATGGTGAACTGCACAAATGTCAATTCCACCACATCTCAATACACAGTTTATTTTAAAATGAGATAAATGATGGCCATCAAACATTGTCTAGGATCATTTTTGTATCCGGTTTAACCAATCTTTCCACAATATATATAATAATTATACATTTGTCAATAAAATAAATTAGTTGTATGCTGAATTGTACACCTGTCACACTCTAAAATGTAATATTAATTTGGTTAAGAGCTTATTAGAAAATAAATATACTGAATTTGTATATTAAATAGAGCATGAACTTATACATTGTAAATACACTTTTAATGTGTGATGAGAACTTTTTAAATATTTTTTTTTAAATGTGTGTGGTGATGGAAATGACAGTGGTGAAAATGACATTCATTGTGAAAAAATGAAAAATAGCTTCACCGATTCGCTTTAAATTGATACTTGCCTTTCATGTGTACAAAACACTCTTATTTTGTTTGGTTTTTAAAAACATCCAACATGTTTGGAAATGACGTAGAATAAATGTATTTCCTTATCAAGCAATATACCTTGATTTTTCTTCAAGTGTTGTTGATAATTTTAAATCCCTCCATCTTGAAGATGTTCTCAAAAGGCACAATTCATTTTCAAAGAAACCATCTAAATAATCTCACACAAACTTTTCAAAGTGACATTACAGGGTTGTGGTGGAAATGACACTGATACCGTGCGACAGCTATATTTTGTATAAAATATTATTGATAATAGTTTCACATTAATAACTATAAAATATTTAAATAATTTCACTAGTGCTTAATTAAGATACATAAATAGTTACCAGATAAATAATACTTTAAAATGATATTTTCATTGTTGAAGTTTAAAACTCTGGGTGTGTGACAAGGTGAAAACTGTGATTTTGACACCTAAAAGGAGGTTGAATAATATGAAAAATATACAATAGAAAGCTATTAAAAAATATAAGTATAGGTTTTATTGTTAGTTCGACAAAAAAAATGGAACTTGAACAAAATTATATATATATATATATATATATATATATATATATATATATATATATATATATATATATATATAATCCTAAATAAATCTATTTTTAAATGTTGTATTAATCAAAAACCCTACAAAATGTTCTCAAAATATTTGTATTATTAAAAATCTATTAGAAAATGTTTTACGTAGATATTAATATTTTTAAAAGGCTATTTTTAACTGTGCAAAAATACATTGCTCCACAGCCACAAAACGTGACTTTTTTTTTGCATTAAAACAATAAAACAGTAACTTATTTTGAAGAAACTGCGTGAACAGTTACTAAGGTTTGCCATAGTTTGAGGTGACGCGGCTGTTCAACAATAGTTACTTCACCTCAGCCCGACATTTGCTCCGGTAAGTGACGGATCTATTTTGAACGGGAGGTTGGGCCGACAGAGGATCGTCACACAGAGAGCAAAGACACTGGGGGATAAAATACACTGTCCTCCTCCTCTACAGTTCGCGGAATTTACCTGTTTTCAAGCGGATATTGTCGAATGCCTACTTTGGATATTTATAAACATCTGCACCAGTTAATATCACCTATAATTTGAGGGGGGAAAGGTAAGATGCGATTTTTTACTCATGAAAAGTTGAAAGGTGAAACTCAACTTTTAATTAGAGGGAAAAGTTCTCTCGCGCTTTTAAGTGTTTATTTAATTTTATTTATTAGTGAAATTGCGAGTTCACTAAACGTATTTGTATTTATATATTACTTATATGTATTTTTGTTGTTGTTATTACATTGTTCATTATATTTTGGATAACTAGAAGGAGAGCGACGTTCCCACACATTGGAAAGCGTTGCTGTTGTTCATTCAAAATTAATGTAATGGGACATGCCATTGACAAAAACATACATGTCCTATCACACGGCAGGTCTGATCTCTTCTACAAATGGACATACTGCAGACTGAGCCCGACAGCTGAGGTTATTTTTGGGACAGGCAGCTCAGGGGGAGTGAGGTGTCATAGATGGCAAATGTCATGCTTTTCAAAGACCAACATCCCTTTGTTTAAATTTGTTATAGTAAATTACCACCTCAGTTAAGCTTCACTAAAAGTTTCAGTAGATAACCAATCTTGTTGGAGAGCTAGAACTAAAAAGTTCCAAAAAGAATTAAAGTCGATATGATTTTTTTCATTTATTGTTTCCTAATTATTTGACATTTGTCATTGTATGCAAGTTCTGCCTATACAGTAAGTGGACAATGTTAATTTTAACAATCTGTTGTTGTGTTATTTAAAGTACTTAATTTTGTTTTGAGGTCACTGGTGTTGCCCTAAACCTTTAAATTCCCAGCCTTTATATTATGGGGCAAATAGGCCAAATAAACAGTATGAATGTCTTGTCCTGCATTACACATTTTATTTATTTAGTTTTGTTGAAATGACATACATGAAAGTGTTTTGTGTAGAACCGTGACATTAAGTATATGGGTGTTTGTAATGTCAAAGAGAGTCTCAAACTTGTTTTAATGTTTCTTATTTAGTTTTATACACTATTTATACTTCAACAAACTAGCATCATTACAAATGCATGGTGGGAAACAGGAAAGCTTTGAGTGAGCATCTCTAAATGTAGGCATCTCTCCTTTCTCAAAATGTCTATTTCAGGATCCTTCTTGACATGGTTATTTGTCATTAGCGAACCCTTTTTATTCAATCTGACTTACAGTACAGTGTGCTAATTTCAGCTTTCCAGAAATATCCTGGACTAAAGGTGATAGGGTGAAAATATGTGAAACAATAATGTAATCTTAAACAGACAATCTGACATTCAATAATTAATTAATTTTCTCATGCTAATCTGACTTACAACTGAAAATGGTGTGACTATTTTCATGCTTTTTTGTTTGCTTAGTCTGAACAGTAAGGCTCCATTTGTAAACAAAACTTGTGTCAATGTAATGACAACTGCAAAAGCACTAAGTCATAACTTTATAAATCGTCATATTGTATAATTTCATAACAGGTCATAACTTTACCATAACTAAAAATGGCTATTTCTAACCGTTGATTTTAATGCATTCATATTTTCTAATGGGACATTTACTGAATAGAAGTGTTCTCTATTGTACATTATTATACTTTTGCAAATTAATTTATAAAGGTCACACCTTATTTTGCTGGTCCGTTTGTTGAATTTAGTTACATTGCATCTGCATGCCAACTAATTCTCATTACATTATAAGTAGACTATTAGGTTGGGGTTAGGGTTAGTGTAAGTTGACATGCACTTACAATTACTCAAAATGACCATCACAATAAAGTGTTACCATTTATTTAAAATTTAATAATTTACTCTGAAGATATACAATAAAGCAATGGTATAATATATTTTAAGTTATTTTACTTGTTAAGGTCATCATTTTTAAAACTCAAGTGAATGTCATAATAGGTGGCATGGTGGCTTCAAGTCCCAGCTAGGCCAGTTGGCATTTCTGTGTGGAGTTTGCATGTTCTCCAGTGTTGGCATAGGTTTCCTCCAGGTGCTCCAGTTTCCCCCACAATCCAAAGACATGCGCTATAGGTGAATTGGATGAAGTAAATTCTCTGTAGTGGATGAGTGTGTTTCTCAGTACTGTGTTGCGACTGGAAGGGCATCTGCTGCATAAAAAAAATTGCCAGAATAGTTGGCAGTTCATTCCGCTGTGGCGACCCCTGATAAATAAGGGACTAAGGCGAAGGACAATGAATATCATAATACTGTGCATCAAGATAAAAAATTCACTATTAAACTTCAACAAGAAAATTAACAAATAACAAAAAAGACTCATTTTAAATTCTAAAGTTTCTCTTCTATGCATAAAACAACTATTATTAGTTTAGTTTAACTCTTTTTTTTAATTGACAATTCTCAATCAGAGACATTACATTACCAGTAAATAAATAAAAACTATAATACATTAGTTTGACAATGTTGAGGAAAAATACTGGGTGATAATTAAACACATTCCTTACTCTCTTAACCATATTCAGATGAAAATTAAGAAAGTAAACAACAACAACAAAGGTAACAAACAAACCAAACAATAAAAAAACATACATACATGCACACACACACACACATACACACACATACAAAATTGCTATTAAAGTGTGTTGTTTTATCTCTACAGAAAGCAGCAATGGATCAGAATCTATTTGGCGGAGCTCCTCGTTTCCTAACTCGACCCAAGGCCTTCTCTTTGTGCGTGGGACGGGACGCCTCTCTTAGCTGCACTATTGTGGGAAACCCTGTACCTGTAGTCACCTGGGAGAAAGAAAAATTGCGTATTTCTGCAGGGGGCCGATTCAAAACTGTCGAGGATGGTGATATTTATCGACTTACTATCTACGATCTAACGCTAGAAGACAGTGGTCAGTACATGTGTCGTGCCAAGAACACCGTTGGAGAGGCATATGCAGCTGTAACCCTGAAGGTGGGACTGCCGGAAACTGTGGTGGAGCGTGCCCCAGTGTTTATTGTGAAGCCTGTCTCTACCCGTGTGGGTCTAGGAGGTGATGTTACTTTTTACTGCAGAGTGTCTGCTCATCCAGCACCCAACTTTGACTGGGAAAAGGATGGCCGCTACCTGGGTGAAACCAACCGCATAAAGATTACCTCAGAAAGTGATTCCAGCTCTTTGAGGATTCAAAGCGTTAGGAGCTTGGACAGTGGCACCTACAATTGCCGCGTGCAAAACTCCATTGGTCGGGCTCAATCGGCTGCAACGCTGGTAGTGGAACTTCAAGACACTCATCTCCTGAATGCAGACAAGAGCACATCCCTCCTTTCCCACATGCAGAAGCGCAAACAAGAAATGCGAACAGACATCTCTTTCTACCGCACCACAGAAAGTTCCTCAACCACATCATCGTCTACCAAGATTACAGAGGAACATGGAAGTTTCGGACTTGCCAGGGATCAAGAGCAGAGGGTTTCGGCATTAACCAGCATGTTGCCGAAAGGTGTTTTCACCCGCACTTGCACTGTGACCGAGGGAAAACATGCAAAGCTTAGCTGTTTCGTTACAGGTCATCCCAAACCTCAGATCATGTGGAGAAAGGATGGGACGAACATCAGCGAAGGCCGCAGGCATGTTATGTATGAGGACCAGGCGGAGAATTTCATCCTCAAGGTGCTCTACTGCAAGCAAAGCGATAATGGTCTGTACACCTGCAATGCATCCAACCTGGCTGGACAAACCTATAGTGCTGTGCTGGTGATTGTAAAAGGTAAGAATAATGCTTCTCTTTGAGCACCTTCAAGAGTTCCTACTTAGATATGCTTGGCATTAATAGGCGGTTTGTCATGCTCTCCCGGGAGAGAACCCTGAGCTCGGAGATAATTGAGCCCAAGTCTCCCATTCGGTCAATAAGCATATAAGGGGATCCGAGATCAGGTAGGTCTCGAGAGCTCCCCTTAGAAAAGGGAGGAAAAGGAGGAGATGGGGTGAAAGGAGGAATTCTTCCAAAACGAAGATAGAGCAGTAGGGGAAAAAAATCGTTCCATTTATTGTAAGCTTGGATCAATCTGATTGGATTATTACTGATTACAGATGAGCAGCCAGTTGTGCTCAATCATATCACGTGCTCCTCTCGAAATTAGTTTACGAAACTTCCCTTAAAGGGATAGTTTACTCAATACAGAAAATGTTATCATCATTTACTCACCTTTCACTTGTTCCAAACATGTTTGACTTTGGTTCTTCTATTGAACACAAAAGAAGATATTTTAAAGAAAGGTGGAAAAAAAGTGTAACAATTTACTTCCATAATAATTGTTTTACCTACTATGGGTGTTTCAGGTTTTCAGCTTTCTTCAATATATTTCCTTTGGTATTCAACAGAATACATCATTTCAAAAAGGTTTGGAACTCTAACAATCATATCAATTTCAACTTTTTTCAAGACATAGATTCTGTTATCTTGCTGGGTCTTGTCATTTTGGCTTTTCCAACTGCTATTTCAGATGAGTAAAATGCATAAAGTGATGAATAATGTGTACAAAATGCTTATTGTGTTCATTATGAAAGAACAGCCAGGATGTAAACTTCCTATCAGAACTGCAGAAGTTTACAAAATCATGCTGTAGTCATGCTGTAGATTTTGACATCTGGCAGATAGGACTCTTGGTGCCAGCACAACAATGATCATGCTTTTAAAAAGCAGCTGGCCCTATTAAATCCCCAACCCTTAATTTGAAATTTTATCAACTAATGACAGTCATCTTTACCTTCCAGCTCCGTCTCTGCTTAGCAAAGTGCTTGGAAGTGTTCAAACAGGGTGTAGCATTACACCTATTTTCTGCTGGTGATGATTAGCTCACAGTTGTTGTCATGGCTAGTTACAAACTCTCTTTTGACACTGTTATGTGGGTGTCTTTCCAAGTGACGCTTTTAGGGTTTGAAATACTCATTTGTATTCATTTTTTTGTAAAGTAGACCAAGGTTTAAGTAATGGATTTCTCATATGTATATTTTCTATATATTAAGATTTCTAATTTTATCCAGCAGTGTAGCAATAATGTTGTGGTACCTTGTTCATGTGTCTCAATCTTGACTCTCATGACACAGGCACCTTAGAGAAAGGTCACAGAAACCTAGCCGAATACCAGTCCACCATTGCAGTACAAAGTGCAGTGACATCCATGTGTCGGGATTAAGAGTGTGAAGTTCATGACATTTAATGCTTATTTCAAGTAAACATGTTCAAATTTCAGATGATTCACCTAAAGCTGGTAAAGGTGTACTGTAGGTCTGTTGAACACACAATTAAACAACTTATAAATGTCAGAAAACAATTCATTTGATCTGATAGACAGCTTTAATTTTGTCTTATTGCCTAGTTTGCTTGAGCTCTGTTAGTAGTTTCATGGGCACATGAACCCCTCAGACCCAACCTAAAATGACACATATAGGATAGGCTTTATAAACTAAGAGTAGTTGGTTAGAGTATTGTTTAATTGTTTCTTGTGAGATCCACTTTTAAGCTCACTGATAGGTTTCACAACATCACTTAGGTCTATAGAATCTGGTTAATTTTCTGTCACCACCCTAACATACATCACTGTTCACAATGGAACTTAATGTATATTAATTATATTGACATTAACCTATCCTTGCCAGAACCGAAGATTCCATTCAAGAAAAAGCTGCAGGATGTTGAGGTGAAGGAAAAGGAAACAGCAACTCTGCAATGCGAGGTGCCAGTGTCAAACACAAAGGCTAGCTGGTTCATGGAGGAAACCCGGTTGGAGCAAAACACCAAATACCGTATGGATGAGGAGGGTACCCTGCGCCGCCTGACTATTCGCAATGTTACCACCAACGATGATGCTGTCTACATCTGTGAGATGAATGAAGGCAGTCGCACTGTGGCGGAACTCACAGTGCTGGGTAAATTCTCTGAAAAGAAGCCAATCACCATCTATTAAGCTAATGTTGGCTGTAAGGAATGGCTTTACCTGGTGCAACACAAAACGTCTTTATGTGACTTTTCTCTTCTGCACTTTTAGGCAACATCACTAAAAAGCTTCCAAGGAGGACAGTGGTGCCAGTTAGTGATACTGTGATCTTCTGTGTGGAGCTGGAAAAACCAGTAGATGATGCATACTGGACCAGGAATGGGGAGAGGCTGAAAGAGGACTCCCGAATAATTATCGCCCGCGTTAACAGACAGTACACACTGACCATTCGTGAATGTACTGCAGAGGACTCAGGCGAGGTGGCCTTCATTGCCCATGACTGCAAGACCTCCACCCGCTTCTCTGTGACAGGTAAATACCTTTGTACATCAGACTACAACCTTTTCACATGATTTTATTACTTGCGTTAGAAAATGTTATAACCACCACAACAATTCTTTACATTTGGTTCCCACTTTAAGCCAAATATTAAATTCTCTGAATTTTCCCAGACATTTCATGACACAACACCCTGTCTTGAAGTGGTCATTAGCTGCATTTCCACTGTCGAGCCAGTGCGAGCCAGGGCTTTTATCAGGTCAAGCCAAGCCAACAGCCCGGGAGCTTGAGCAGTGAGGCCGAAATCATGTCGCGTTTCCACTGTCAGGCTGGTGGTTTGCAGCGCGTCACGCAAAACCCGCCCCCAGATTGCTAATCAAATGTCACACAACCCGCACATTTCAGCGGGAATCAAGCAGATAAAGCACACCATTGCATAATATGTCTATACGCATAGGCCTTTGTATTTTTATTCTTTATTTTTGTCGCCGACTGACTGTTGGCATCGTACATCGAGTGGTCTTGTCAGCAATGGAGGGAGGACCCAGCGCACCATCCATAATATAAAACCACGGTAATTTTCCGGTATTACTCGGTATAAAATGTATTTTATAACATCCTTGTTTTGGTAGACGCAGTCAGACATTTAGCCCAAATGCTCCGGAGACACTTGTTCTAAATCATATACATTTGCCTAGAATATGACAACTAACAGGTAATTCCTCTTTGAGTAAAATCTTTGTATCCAAACAGACCTACTTTATAAATCTCTCACACACTTGCATCTAAGCATGCACGTTTCATGTACAAACACACCATTTTAACTAGACAAAAACTCTGGACCACTGAAAGTTACGGGCTGCTGTGTCTTTAATATAGTGTAAAGATTACCATGTGATATTGAAACATCAAGGAGGACGCAGCAAAGAAATATTACTTATTAAATTTAAACTACTTAATTATTATGCAACAAGGGAAACATAATGGTGATCTTAAGCAAAAAAGACCCCTGACCTATGAGTTGTTTTATGGAATAGCCTATCTTAAACTGACCAGCTAGGCCCTGTTTTTCAATCCCTTATTTATTTATTTATTGGCGCATGTACTCATGTGCGATCAGTAAACTAGTGTAATGGCAGCATGCCATCTTTACCAGACTCTGACAAACTCCGCCTCCCCTTTAACTTTACTCCCAAGCCCCGGCTGGTCCTCTTTGGCCCAAGGTATTTGGTGGGCGATAAAAAGGCTGGGCGCTGGCCCCGAGGAAGCCCCACTTTGGCCTGATCAGGCACCAGAGGTGACAGTGGAAACGCAACTGACCTTGGCTTGCCCTGGCACGCTCGCTTTATGCGTGATAGTGGAAATTCTGCTATTTTGAAGCCAAAGCTCTTAAAATGTATAATACTCTGGCATGTTAGCCTTATAAAACACACAGTCTGGTGACTACATTTGACTGCCAGTTGATGAAAAATAGCCTAACCATAAAAATAGGTGACACAGGTAAAATGTGTAGAAAAATCACAACAAACAGAAATCCTTAATATTGTACGACTTGGACAAAAAATACAATTCCCTGATTTTCAATGTCTGAAATAGACTTTTTACAATGTCATTATATTCCAGAAGTTCCATGATCCATGGGAACCCCGAGTTCACCATTTGTTTTTGCCATTTATAGTAGAATTTTTGTCCTTTTATCTCCAATAACAATAATTTAAACATTGACCCCCAGCACCAAGGAAACATCCTCCAGATCCCCCAGTTGAGCCAATAGTGCAAAACAAGACAGATTCATCAATCACACTGTGTTGGTCTCCACCGGACAGTGAGCGTCCTGTACCCATCACCGGTTATATTGTGGAGCGCAGGAAGGTGGGGACCCAAACCTGGGTAAAGATCACTACTACACCTGTATCTACTACTAAATACACCATTACCGATGTCCTAGAGGAGACAA